>NC_061119.1:74680415-74690256 GCF_002878395.1 Capsicum annuum | reverse complement strand
TTAGCCCTAAGGTAGAGATTCTACTCAAGCACTTTAACTATATCCAAGGAAAACTAAGGCAACCTTTACTAGTATAACCAACTAAGGCCAAACTTACCCTAAGCAGGATTAACTAGAGCATTTAACTAAATGTAGAGCAAACTATGGAATTTTCATGCTAAACATAAGTAAGGAATTCTAATCCACCTAAGGCATAAGGAAACAAGTCAATTATTTCAACTCCACAATTCCATAATAGTTTAAAAGGTCCAACGAACCCTAAGTATTGCATTACATCCAACACTTAAACCTATCCCAAATCCAATACGATATCATAAGAATACTATGACATATCTCAATCTAACAAGGGATAAACCTAGCCTACATCGACGCTGAAGAAAGCTCAATGAACTGATAAACTTTTTTTTTTCTTTTCAAGAAGCCTTCCTAAGATGCCAAGCTATCAAAAATATATTTTACTCATCGATACGAGAATATCAATAACCATATTGCACTATTGTGCTTCGAGTTCAAAAATCACCTCAAAAACACCATTTGGGTTCCACTTGTGGAAATCATGTTTTCAGAACTACCCAAACATAATATCAAGCTTAATGAATTGTTACCCTCATAAATAGGTTAAAATGAAGCTAGTTTAGGGCAAAAATAAAGCCCAAAATGTTTTAGGGTTTTGAGAAATTAATCAAGAAATGCAACCATGAACTTAGAGAATTCTTACCTTAAATCCAATGATAATCACAAAAATTAATGTTACCCTAACTTCTCAAGCTCTCACAAACTTAAATTTTAAGTTAACCCACTATTCAAAAGTTTAGATCTCAAGGGGGAAGATAAAAAATACCCAAAATAATGAAAAAGGGCCTAATTGATACCCAGTCTAGGGCCTTGACAGTCACTATCGTGACCTGCAGGTGTGCGCTTGCGCTACCTCCCTCTCATGACCTGAACCAGGACCTAGCCATGAAGGGTACTTAAAGTCCACCGAGGACCAAAAACTACCCCCTTTGCCTATTCAAATATAACACAATACATATATGACATCGAGAATAATCCAGTAGACATAAGAAAGATGGATAAACCAAAAATAGGTTCGAAGATTTCATAACAACATTCCAATCCACAATAATCCACAAAGCCTCTAATATCCAAAGATCAACCTAATTTGGGGCATGCCCCCAGCAATACCAAAAAAAACCCAAAGAAATAGTCTATGATATAAACTAAACCAAGAAGTAATAGGCCTTTCGAAAGAAGGAGGCTCATCACTTCAAGCTGACTCACGAACAATTCAAGAATCACCTATCACTATGCAAGAAAAGCAGAAGTGTCTCTAATACCTATATCGTGTGTGGATACAACGTCCAGAGATGGTTAGTGGGGGTGAGCGCTAACATGTACTCTGGGAAGGGATGAAGTGATGCCATGATCAAATCAATTCAAATTCATTCAAAACCAGTGCACACAATCATATACATATATATAACATTCCGAGATAGGGAACAAGGATGAGCATGAAAGTAAAATATTAGCCTAGATTTTGTATCTTAACCGTCATAAAAACACCCACATGCTATATAAGTCCAGTCCCCCTTGCTAGATAGGCCACAGTATGTGTTAGCAGCACAAATTGGAGATATCATAGAAATACCAGGGAATGCCCCAACCCCAAGTCAATCCATGATACATATATATAGAGTCTGAAATAAGCACAAAGTAATCTAGACTAACCTTTATGCCAGTAAACGTGAGTTTCTTGTATTGGTCCTTTAGGACCTCAACCTTAACGGCCTAGCTGCCCCCTCTTTAAGCCCAACTAAAATATTTACACATAACCCATCCATTTAAACCAAGGAATCATTAGTTAAGGCACACCATAAGTATCATCATACCCTTACATTTGTAAGCTCATAATTATGCAATTTCAACTCCAAAAACTTGGGGGAATGCCTCGACCCCATTTAGTTTATTAAATCAAGTTGGGGGAATGCCTCGACCCCCTTTAGTTTATTAAATCAAGTTAGGGGAATGCCTCAACCTTCTTTAGTTTGTCAAATCAACTCGGGGGAATGCCTCGACCGCCAAGAGTCTCAATTAAAATAAAAAATATGGCCAACAAGGCCTTTAAACCCATTTTTATATGTTTTACCATTTATGCAATGCTATTGCCAAGGCAAGTAAGTAAAACCATGCGACAAATTATATTTCAAAGTTAATTATGCAAGTGAGTTAAGGGAACACAATTTCACAAACTAAGTTTCAAACCAAAATCATCAAGTTGGGAGAGTGCTTCAACTCCTATTCCAATTCTCATACCCATGTACCCCAATTAATTCAAAAACCGTTAATTCAAAGTATGAACAATTCATAAAAACCATGGGAAAATACTTTAAGAGTCAATCATTCCAAAACCCTTCACCCATATAAAAATCAATATAAATAACCATGTAATACACGCTTTTATATAAAATAAGTTTAAGGAACAGATACAGGCCTTTAGAAGGAAGTAATTCAGAGAAAAGTTGGAATCCATAACTTTGGATCTTGAAACCTAGCTTAGAATTGAAACGAACACTTGAATTCATTTTCCATACCCTTGATGATGAATTGGGGAGAAAACATTGAGAAGAAACTTAAATTTTAAGCTTTTGAAGTTGAATGTTTTGGAGAAGAACCCTTATTTGGTGTTCTTGAGAATTTGGAAGGAGAGGGATTATGTATATGGGGTTATGGTATGATGAAATCATGTTAGCATTAGTTATAGGATGATTTAGGATGTAAATGACTAGTTTAGCCTTGAAAAACTGAAGTAAAATGTGGGTTTTAGATTCTCTATAAATAGGGGCGTGCCAATCCAAAATCCCGGAGCACAGAGGGCGTGCCACGCCCTTATCGCACACCCTTGCTACTTCCTCATGAAAAAGCTTATAACTTTTCAGTTTAGTATCAAATTTTGTTCGGGTATCAGATCATGGCAAAATCGGTGGCGTTGGAAAGAGGACTCAATTATCTTTAATTTTGTGGGTCTTGAGCTCCAAAAGTCCCTATATTCCAGATATTATACATGTTCAAAGTTGACCCTTGTAGGATCAAATACCAAAATTTGGTCGATAACAAAAATTCTTAACTCAACTTCATTTTAAGTGTTTCCTATGGACATTCTTCATATCCAAAGAACTTTAAACACTAGTTAAATGATCATGACACTTATATTTACATAAGAATCATTGGTTTTGAGTTTATACACATAGGAGCAATGATTCGAATTCTAATCCAAAAATGTAGGGTGTCACATTATCTCCCCCTTGGAATCATTCATCCTCGAATGATGGGTAGGAAATTATTAAAGATTTAGAAGTATGGAATAAAGTATGTAACTTCACATTACGAATTCTCCATCAGGAAAACACATATAGGAATCAAAAGGATAGGGCTTCATGGCATAACCAAGTAAATTATGTAAGCACAAATCATAAAATAACGAGACTAAGGTCGTACAAGGGGTAAAAAGGTCTAAAGCCCCTCAGCCCAAGAGAGAAAATAAAAAATTGGACAAAATTAAAATACTGGCGTGGCATGCCAATATCATGGAGGTTAGCCTTCGTGCCACACAATAACGTGGAGGTTAACCTCTATGACATGAATTTATCGTGGAGGCTCATTGCCTTGGAATCCAAAAATAACCCCGAACCTCTTCCAAAAATTCCAAAAGTTTTCCAAGACACCCTTTTAACATCCCTAATGAGCATGAGTTACATGAAATATGATCATATC
The DNA here is from genome assembly GCF_002878395.1 of Capsicum annuum. NCBI lineage: Eukaryota > Viridiplantae > Streptophyta > Magnoliopsida > Solanales > Solanaceae > Capsicum > Capsicum annuum. The sequence continues at coordinate 74,686,485 of NC_061119.1, read as the reverse complement.
AATGTAAGGCATGAAATTTTTCTAGGAATCCTCAACTTGATTAAGATCGATACAAGACACAAAATAAGATTTAGCTGGACATAAGAATAAAAGCATTCTCCACCTCCAATGATACGTCTAATAGCCCTCAAATATAACAATACTCCTCAACTATGAATTCATCTATGAATACCATATTTCACCCTTTCAATCTTATAGTTTCCTAATAAAACATATCATTACAAGAGCCTGAGTCTAACTATACACTGCTTCCATGTTAAAGCCTAATCTAGAGTTAAAAGGTGATACCTTAAGCTGTGGGGCCTTCTGCTTTACATCCTTTCAAGAATACTACTCCATCCTATCCTACTCCATCCTATCACTATACCCAAATAACATCGTGTCTTATCAAGAGTACTAGCCACATAACACAAGGGTTTGTGTATTTAACAATCACAATATTCAAGCCTGTCTTTACCACACCAACTTTATGGATCTCCCTACAAAAATCCCACCAACCTCTATCACCTTCACAAAGACTTTCACCACATATTTCCCTCCTAACTATTTCACATTACAAAAGTTTTATTTTACCCTTCCTGTTTCATATATAAACTTAGTTTGAGTAGATACACTAAAATTTTATAATAAGGATCATCCACTCTGTTATCTAAAACATTACTATGCTTCCATAACCACTATCATCCTAACACAAGGAGGGCAACTAAGGGACTAGAAGGAATTTGCTAGAGTAAGAATAGATTTATCATGACTCATCCCTAAAACTCACAACCATGAGAAAATTCAGGATCTAACTTAGTTCATAATCTCCCCCTTGGCTCAAAGGTCACTATCTTAAAATTGCAAATATATTCCCTCATTAAATCTATACATACAATACTCCGAACAATTGAGAGGGTATCACTATGCACAAGAACACAAACTCCCCTCGACAATGTTAATATAAAGACACTAAATTCTCTCTAGGACGTCCCCTTCAGGGATACTAATCATAACTTTCTCCAACCTACATAGTCATTATATTATAACTACCATTTTCATGGGCATAGACATCCATGCTTCTAATCGTGTAACACCCCATTTTCAACTCCTTAGAATACTAGCATTATACCTCTAATATTATAACCTCATAATTTTAAAAAAATTTAAATCTATACCAAGGGTTCACATAGTCTATCTATTTCTCCCTCAATTCATCTCTATAGAACACCATATAATGACTCCCTAGACTTCTCCATACTAAGAAATTTAAGAACATAAACTAGGTATATGTCGCACTCATAACTCAAGATCGAGTATGCTTTATCCTTATAACTTAGGGCTCTTATCCATCTAATGATTCAACCACCATTTCTACTTCAACACTAGAACTCAAGCATATATCATAATTACGCACTCCAATATTCCTTAAGTCATCAACCTAAGCTCTTTCACACATTTTATCAAACCTAATAATTCACTCCCATAAATCTCTCATCACTATTCTCGAGTGAACATTATCATCACCATAATCAACATCTAAAGTTCAAAATTAGTGCCTAGCAACAATCATGTACCATCAATGAAATATCCCGCATAATATACTTGTCCATCAAATAGAGAAATCAAACTAAATTCCTTATTTAACTTAACCACGGCCACAAACACATTCTTCTTTACAACACTACTACTACATCTTAAAATTTACTACATATATTCTCACCTTATTAAACTAACTTACAACTACTAGATAAAAATCAAGGGGCCCTTAGTGTATTAAAGTCACCTAACAAGGATAGTCGATCTTAATCTTATTAGCTAACTCATTATGGTCTATAGAACATCACCTTCTTCACATCACATCCATTTAACCATACATACATCCCAAGCACCTTCAAAATCCTATAAACATCATTGAGTCCCTATTTATAAGGTCTCCCCCAAGTGAACGCCAAATTAATAAATTATTAGCCAACCCATCCTTTCATTCATGACCTATGATTAATTTTTCTACTATCATCCTAATCATCATGAGCTACTTTCTTGTTTCAAATAATTATGCAAATATTTTAACTAACCACTCTCTTAATCGACTATAATAAGTTTGCTAAAATTTTAGTGCACTTTAACCAACACCATAAGGGAATACCACTCCCAACACTCACTTAAAGGACATACAAATTCAACTATCTTTTTTTACTAAAAAGTTACCCTCATTCTGACTCCTAAACATAGGCCTTTATAACACTAACCTCGGGATTATATTACTACTCATAGGTCATAACATCTCAATTCATACTACCTCTTAGGATTGAAATACTACCCCATTATCTAGATACGTATTCTCCCCTTAAATGAGATGTTTTTCATAAAGTTCTTAGAAGGGACAAATTAAACATCTTAGCTTGGGATGAAAAACATGATTCATGAAGTTAGAGGTACACTCTTGAATCAATACAACTTGATGCACTAATGGATACCTTTCAAGTCCCTGTGCCATTCTATAACTTTTGATAACTCATTCAAAAAGGACTACACTGTTAGGAAGCTAACCTTTGCACTTGTATCACCTCAATGATGAGACATAGTGAACAAATTTAGAGTGAAAAAGAAATTTGGATAACTTTCAGATGGACAACATAATTGCGCGATCAAGAGTATGAAAGAATGAGAAATATTTCCTAAATGCCTCATAACCTATTGAATATAAGTATGATACACAATACACCCATAAGCAGACTCTACTAGACATAGCTTTATGGATGCCTAATGATCCTAAATCATGAACTGATAGCAAGCTTGTCATGACGTAAACCAGGGACTGGCCATGACCGGTATCTCAAGTCCACTGAGGAACGGAGACACCCCCTTTGCCGACTCAAATAGAACACAATACATATATGACAGCTGAAACAATCCAATAGACATAAAAAAGATAGATAAATCAAAACTAGGTTCTAAGATTTCATAACAACATTCTGATCCATAGTAATCCACAAAGCCTCTAAGATCCAAAGATCAATTAAGTCAGGATATGCCCCCAACAATAGCCAAAAAAAGAAACTAAAGAAACAATCTATGACATAAACTGAACCAAGAAGTAATAGGACTTCTAAAAGAAGGAGGCTCACCTTTTAAAACTAACTCATGAATAATATAAGAATCACCTATCACTGCACAGAAAAATAAAAGTGTCTCTGACACCTGCATCGTATGGGAATACAGTGTCTGGAGATATTTAGTAGGGGGAGCGCTAGTATGTAACTTAGGAAAGGGATAAAGTAATGCCATGATCAAATCAGTTCAAAGTCATTCAAAGTCAATACACATAATCATATACATATATGTAACATGTCGGGATAGGGAACAAGGCTTATCATGAAAGTAAAACATTAGCCTAGACTGTGTAGCTTAACCATCATAAAAATACCCATGGGCTATATGGGTCCATCCCCCTTACTGGACAAACCCAGTGCATATTAGCCTCGTAAACTGGAGATATCATAGAAAGACCAGGGAATTCCCTGACCCTGCATTAATCTAGGATACATATATATTTATATATAGTGTCACAAGCACACGATCATAAAGACCACCCCTCACGCTGGAAAATATGAGTTTCCAGTATCGGTCCTTCGAGACCTCTACCTTTACGGCCTAGCTACATAACCCCCTTTAAGCCCAAAGAAAATATTTAGACATAACCCATCCATTTAAACCAAGGAATCATTAGTTAAGGCACACAATAGGTATCGTCATACCCTTCTGCTTGCAAGCTCATAATTATGCAATTTCAATTTCATAAACTTCGGGAAATGCCTCAACCCCCTTTAGTTTATTAAATGAAGTTGGGGGAATGCCTCGACCCCCTTTAGTTTTTAAATTAAGTTAGGGGAATGCCTCGACCCCCTTTAGTTTATCAAATTAACTTGGGGGAATACCTCGACCCCAGAGCATCTAATTTAAAATATAAAATATGTCCAACAAGGCCTTCAAAACCAATTTTCATATGTTTAACCATTTATGCAATGCAAGAGTTTAGGTGAGTAAGTCAAACTATGTGACAAATCATATTTCAAAGTCAATTATGAAAGTTGGTTACGAGAACACAATTTGACAAACCAATTTTCAAACCAAAATCATCAAGTTGGGAGAATGCCTCAACCCCTTTTCCAATTCCCATATCCATGCACCCAATTAATTCAAAAATTGTTAATTCAAAGCATGAACAATTCATAAAAACCTTGGAAAAATAATTTAGAGTCAACCATTCCAAAATCCTCGACCCATATCAAAATCCACATAAATAAGTATGTAATACATAATTTTATATAAAACAAGTTTAGGGAATTAATACCTACCTTTTGACAAAAGCAATTTGGAGTAAAGCTTGAATCTATAACTTTGGAGCTTGAACCCTATCTTGGAATTGATACGAATACTTGAATTTATTTCCCATACCTTTGATGACGAAATTAGGGAGAAAACATTGAGAAGAAACTTGAATTTGAAGCTTTGGATGTTGATTTTTTTGGAGAAGAACCCTTATTTGGCGTTCTTGAGAATTTTAGTGAAGAGGGATTTTGTATTTGGGGTTAAGGGATGATGAAATCACGTTAGCAGCAGTTATAGGATAATTTCAATAGTTTAGCCTCAAGAAACTAAAGAGAAATGATGGTTTTAACGTCCTTGGAAATAGGGGCGTCTCATGCCCTTATCACGCATCCTCACTGGTTCCTCACAAAAATGCTCATAACATCTTGCTCAGGTATTAGATTTAGGCTAAAATAGGGGCGTTGGAAGGATGACTCAATTATATTTAATTTTGTGGGTCTGAAGCTCCAAAATTCCACATATTCCAGAAGTTATACACATTTAAATTTGACCCTTGTAGGATCGAATACCAAAATTTGGTCAATAACAAAAGCTCTTAACTCAATTTTTCTATAAGTGTTTGCTATGAATATTCTTCACAGTGAAAGCACTTTAAACACTAGTTAAATAATCATGACACTTATATTTACATAGGAATCATAGATTTCAAGTTTATACATATAGGAACAATGGTTTGAAGTCTAACCCAAAAATACGGGGATCATACTTCCGCCTGTTATCGGAGTCGCGATCGTGATAGGACACCACGGTCACACCATCTTCCTTACCAAGGGTACCATGATTAAGGCCCTTGGTTGCGATCACCACTGCACCAGATAGCAATTGAGACTTGGAAGCTTTCCAAGTATCTGCCAACCTCTTAGGATTTATTCGGAATCCCATATGCATAAATAAACTATGTAACCATATCTAGATGTGATGGCACACTCAGATTATACATCTGCTATTATTTTAACCAAATGCATATCCCATACCTATATTTCCAATTTATTAACTTTACGACCAATAGGTTGAAATGAGCTCGGGTGCCTCAGAACCCATACCAAAGGTACACCTAGCTTGAAATTGACATTCTAGATCTTATGGCGTAGTTAGTATTTACATATAAGATCATTTTAATGTAGTTTTCACTCGATTGCCATTTGGAATGAGAAAAGACCTCTAAACAAGGAATTGGCTCTAAAAATCAAATAAACTACCGATAAGTAAACTATTAGGCCCAGCAAGTCATAAATAACTTATGGCAGCTACAAAAAAGTTCTAACAATAAAAATAAGAAAAAATATGGAAAATAACCTAAAGGGTCATTATACACGGTTTCTAGGTAGAACATAAAGTCCACTCATATCCTTATAATCATCCATTTTCTTCCAATCACCATCATGAAATATACTTTTATCTATATACCCTACTTATTATAATTATCTCTATAGTATTTCAATCTTGATTCCCTTACCTCAAGTTCCAATTGTCTTAGTTAGACCCTTGGCTCTTGGCTCAGAAACTTATCACTTCTCTGTAAAGATTCTTTGACTTCTCTTCAAAGTTCAAATCTTAATACCTTAATGTCTTACCTTGTACACATACTATATTCACCTATTGTCTCCAGCTACCACAAATTATAGTAAGAAGTCCATTTTTAGTCTTCAATTGTGCTACTTCTTGAGCCACTATCTAATCTAGTGCTCACTATTTT
>NC_061119.1:74595096-74677415 GCF_002878395.1 Capsicum annuum | reverse complement strand
TGTTTGAAACAATGATTCGGAGAAATCCAAGGTCAAGACAATTTGAACTATCCTACTAAGCTATACAATCTTATCGGTTAAGTTAATTATCTTGGTTGTTGATTAATGGGGCTAATAACTTGATTATGATCTTATACTCTAATCGCCTATCTAAATTAGTCTCACAACTACATTGTTGAGCGAAAATGTGAGAACTAATTCAAACGCATTTGTATTTCATTTTTTTGAACCAAATATGCGAATTAGGTTTATACGTATCCTTACCACGAATCCTATATTTAATTCATTAAAAGGATAAGAACCCCCTCCATATATTCCATGTTGTAATCTAATGTTCCTCCTTCTATGCTCATAATAGAAATATAAATGTATTCTAGAGTTCGCGAGTCTATAGAATAGTAAATACTACAACATATGAACAACCAAACACTATAATCAACTTTAAACAAACTTGATTGAATGCTAAGTAATTATGTTTGTAGCGTTAACCATATAGTGAGGGTGTTTAGCCACTCATAGTCTTAAAACAAATCACAATAATGGAATTCATGATTAAAAAACTACAAGAAACTAACGTAAAGAAGAACGAACCCTAGTGTAGAGCCCTTGGATGCCTTCTCTTCTCTCCAATCTTGTGTAGTTTTAAAAGTGAGGTGTAAATATGAAATATGTATTCCACATGCTGCCCAACACGAAATATATACATTTACAACATTTCCCCTTACTTAAAGACATAAAAATCAACTTTTAGAGATCTCGAGAGAGGGGTTACGCTGTATGGATAGAGGCAAGCCTTGGGGAGGGGGGGAAGGAACCCACCCAAGGAAATGGAGAGGTTTTGTGACCTATACCTAAGGGATGAATCACATAGACCATCCCATTCTTTGGGGGGTTCGGTACAAGGAGCCTCCACAAAGGTGCGATTTTATTTTCGTTTTGCTCCTATCTTCTCGTATGTATTTTCCTTGTTTTCCACTTCTTATGACCCATTTTTAGGATTAAATCAGATTAAAAAATGCCTCTAGTAGTCTCATACAATCATATAACAATCACTAGTTCGTACAACACCATAGAGCTCATTAAAGTACACTAGAACAAGCATAGCTCAAACTAGCACCATAGTTTCCTCATCTAAAATCTATGTGATTATTTTAACTCTTGACTTGTTTCAATTACACCTTAAACACTCTAAACATGTACTTCAACACATAATTGTACGGTTAAACCATTAATACCTTATTAAGCACATAAATAAGTCCTCAAATCTAAGCTAAACACATATAGATAATGACATTTAGGTGTATAAATACGCCTAAAATTACCACCCCACACTTAAAGCTTCGTTCATCTTTGAACAACTCTTTACATTATGCATCACTAATGGAGACTCTAGCATCACTACTAAAACTAAGACACTCAAGCTAGAACTACAATGACTATATGAATAACTAGTTCCACATTAAGTTTGTCATATTACACTTGAAAAACTCATGAACAGTACTTCATAACCTTATCATTTAAAGAATTAACTCTACTAAGTTGGAAAACTCATGCATATTACTTAACAAAGATATCATAGTCACCTAACCATCATCAAATATGTGCCCTCACCACAAGAAAGTCACCCACATTAACTCACTAATATGAAGTTTATCACAAGAATGGGTGTAAGAATCAAATTTCACTCACTTTAAAAAAGAATTCACATCACATAATATGTACAATAAATTTTCCCTTAGTGTAGTACTCCACTAATTCAAAAATATCAAGGTTCAATATCAAGTAGGACTTTAAAGGTTGTAATGTAGGCTAAGGTACGGGTAGGAACTATTCTGGCCAGTACTAGTGACTATCTTCCCTAAGCACTTTAATACATCACACTTTACATTAGACTGCTCTCTAATCAACCAAATTTTCACACTTTTATCTTTCAGCCTCTTACTTATTTTTCCCTATTTATTTAAGCTAGTTCACACATCTTAAGTAGGGCATATTTGTTATCAGCACGTGATTTACTTTTTATCAATTTTGTTTTTATTACATCACTCCCAACCATAATACATAAACCTTTTCAACACACCAATAGCTATTTTCTTTGGGTTTCACTTTCACTTTTTTAAGTTCTACACTCTTTAGCATCTTAATCTTTCACTAAAGTGCATTATGGTCAATTGATAGAAAGAGAATAAGCTATATATAAGGCTACCAAAGAATAGACTAAAGGATGAACGGGGTTAAATAAGGTCATACAAAAAGGGTAGATAAAGCAGGTATAAACATGGCTTTCAAAGATATGCCAACATTCTTTATTTTGCTTTACAAACACACTAGATAAGTAGACATCAATATGCAAATATAGAATGTAAAAAAAATTTCACTCACACATGGCACATGCTCAAATCAAGTAGGATCATAATAGACTCTCAACCAATCAATAGCAATAATTAAAAATTAAGCCAACATTGTACAAGTTATATAAAAGAGTCTAGGTGTCTAATAATTAGTCATTCAACTCACTACACATGATTTCACATTCAAAACCAACTTGCATCATGAAACCATACATAGAACTTAGCAAGAACAACTCATTTATTCCTAATAACAATTTTATTTTAAAACTTTTCCTATGAACTAAAAAGGAATACTGGGTTCAAAGGGATCCCCTTGGAAAAGAACCAAAAAGAAAAACCAAAGGATGGGTTAAGTATACTTCTACTTAAATAAACCAAAAACTAAAACTAAACATAAAGAATGATAAAATCTTATTGTGATTTTTTTTTAAAATTCAGTCAAAAGCTAGAGAATAAATAAAAATAGAAATCCTATAGCGACACTTCACCCTAAATAATTAGAAGATTCTCCACCCCACACTTAAAATTACACTTTGTACCCGAATTATAAATTAAAAATAAGGATATAAATACTCCCTGAGGCCTCTAGGCTAGCTAGTAACATCATGACTATCTAAGGGGTCAAGAGGACCCTACATGTGCCGAATATCTAAATATGCCATAAGGTTTTAAATCATAAATCTAAAAATATCAGTAAAATAATACTGACGATAACAACTGAAAACTGAAGACTTACTATCTATCTGTACTAGTCTGAAAAGCCTCTATTAACTGACTATGGAGTTGATGGGACAAACTCCCAACTAACTTCGACTGAATGGGAAAATACTAAACTGATAAATAAATTTAAGGTACTAAACCTATCCTCAAAGTATGAGGACTCACCACTGCTACGCTAATAATATGAAATGTCTATGCGCGATACAGGAACTGAGCGTCCCAACCTATGATATAATACATCATAGCGCAGTAAATGAATATGCAATCAGTACTTTGAATGTACTGGTATGCTAATTAAGGTAGGCTAATATGCATGGTTTTATGCACAGGAGTAATAACTGACTGAGTGAGTAACATAAAGTACTAAATAGAATGCATGAAATCTATAAATATCGAGAATATATGACCAACCATAAAACATGTTCTGAATATAATCTATAAATTGAAATACTAAAATCTGATAACTGAATAACTAATATCTTTATGCTATGGTCAAGAAAAATTGAAAATTGAATTACTGAGTTAATTACTGGACTGAGACTGTGGGAGCTATTATCTAACTGAACTGGAAGTGCCCATAACATGTCTGAAGCTATTCTGAATATACTAAGACTAAGTAAACAACTAAATTTTTTTGGGTATTCATAACTCCCAGGACTCGATAGCAATAATAGCCAAAATAGTACTAAAACTTTGAGGACATAATGTGAAAGCATTCATTCAAAATTCATTCTTGTAGGCATTTCATCAAACACTTGATATTCATAGTTTAAGCTAAGAATGGGAATAGTTTAAAGCTTGTAGTAATAGCATGAATTCAACCTCAACAACATTACTTATGATTTAAATCAGTGAATATCAACATTAAAACATGTAGGGTTTAATAACAACAATAATTTCATGTAAACATGGTATAAAATTTCAATTCATGGAAATTCATGGTTAAAATCACAATTAAAATCAGAATAACTTGTAAGATCACAACTTTGAATTTAAAATTGGATACTTGACCTCCATGGGTGAAATGAACCCATAAATGAACACTTAACATACTTGGGTTGATGAATTCGTGAGAGTTTTTGAGTTTTTCTTGAGAATTGAGCTTGAATCTTAAAGGCTAGGGCTTTGTTCTTGAAAGAGGGATACTTTAATTTGAGAGGATTGTGAAATAATTTCCAGATTTAGAATTCAATCTTAATGCTTTCATTACCAAGCATGAACTTTATTATAATTTGACATGAAATTGAAGCATGGGTTATCATGCCCTAGTTTGAATGCTGATATTTCAAGAATGATTATGCTTTAAGCATCCCATGACTAGTTATTTTTATATTTTGATAAAGATTTGATCTTTGATCTTAGCTTAGACATGGAATCCACTTTACAGTTTCAGATTACAGTTTAACTTAAACAGACATACAATGGGTTTTCATTATAAACCTTTTATTTAGTTTTAAAGTGGATTTCCTATAGGATGAGCATACAAATTAAAGGGAGTAGTATTTAGCATTGAGTTGGGTATGTTCGTATGCCCCAGAACTATGAGCCATCGTAGGTTTAGATTATCAGATTATTCCCATTTTTATATGGATGACACATACAGATGTGATCACTTAAATTATCTTATACTCCTTTGCAAGAGTATGACACCTCTCTCCAACATGAGGTTTTTCCATAAGGGAACTAAACATTAGACACTATGATAGCTCACATAGTGTATGTCAGTTAGAAGAACTTCTCTAATAGAAAAGACTACAGAATAATCCTAATAGAATAGATTTTAGAAACTAAGTGTAAAGGCTCACAGTTTTATTCAGATATTGCTTTATATAAGACCTTAGCTACAGATTTCAGCTTTCAGATTTTAGATATAAAATTGAGTCCTTTCTACACTTAGACAACATGAATTAAAGATAGAACACAAGAACAAATTTAAGAATGAAGTGTTATGACTCACTAGATTTATACAGCATGCTTTATTACTCATAATTTTGATTTTTAGCTTCCAGTTATTCAAGATTATGTGAGTCATCTACACTTAGCATGCATTCTTTTACAAATTTATGAAAATTTTGAGATATTAATTTACTTGTGCAATCACCCCCATATACTCAGTACAATCCAGAAGTACTGATCTACATATACATCTATGTGCTACATTGTCTCATAATGTTGGTTCAAGTGCTCAATTCCCACAGCGTTAGTGATTTGAAGCATCTTCGTCTATATCCTAACAGTTGGTATGTCCTTATAGTTTGGGGACCAGGTTATTTAGTTTTTCCTCTTATTAGTATAGATGATTCAGTGCTTAAAGACAATTCGAGTCACCTGGGGGTTTATCCCAGTGACTCTCTAGTTATTGGTAGTAGAGGTTTGTTAGACTTCTAGCTACGATTCCAATTTCCAGTATTTGTTGTTCAGACTTTTGAGTCTAGTATTTTTAGATATTAAATTTAGATAATTCTAGCTTAACTCAGATAGATTTCCGCATTCTAGTTTTGATGTTATATATATATTACCTCTATTAAGTGTTTCAGATTTAGTAGAAGGCTGACAGGGTTAGCTTAAGGCTACTCATAGTCTTAAGTACCGTGTGATGTCTCGAGACCCATTTCCAAGGAGTTACAAGCTGGGAGTTATTTGAGGCCTTAACGTATATCAAACTAACTCATGAAACTATCAAAGAACTATAATATACTATGCATGAGCTTGAATCATGGTGCTAGCATTGGTTTGGATTTTTCGGGGTATCATAATGTCTTCCCCTTAGGAACATTCATCCTCGAATGAGACTAGTTAAACTAAAAGCACTGAGGAACTTTGGTTACATGTATATTCGTAACGAAAATGTGATTACTTGACTGAATCTATAATATGATACATAACTGAACTGGTTCTATGAATGCATGACTGATGTGAGAACGATATGCAGTTGAAACTGAGCATGGAAAAGAGAAATTCTAAGAAGGTTGTTACCTTAAGTTGAGTCTGAGTTTGCAGAGAAGTAATGAGGGTACTTGGTCCACATATCTGCTTCTGCTTCCTAAGTGGTTCCCTCAATGGACTAATTCCACCAAAGAACTTTGACTAGGGTAACTTCTTTGTTCCTTAGTCTACAAATTAGTCGATCAAGGATCTCGACTGGAATTTCTTCGTAAGAAAGGTTTTTCTGAACATCTATGCGTTCTAACGGAATAACTACAATTGGGTCACCAATACACTTCTTCAGTAAAGAGATATGGAATACTGGGTGCACTGATGCTAAGTCTACAGGCAACTCAACCTCATAATCTACCTTTCTGAAATAGCTCAAAATCCTGTAAAGACCAACATATCAGGGACTAAGCTTCCCTTTCTTACCAAAACTCTTCACTCTTTTCATGGAAGAGCTCTTTAGATACACAAAATCACCAATCTCAACCTCAAAATCTTTCCTTCTCACATCGGCATATAATTTCTTTTAGCTCTGGCTATCTTAAGTCTCTCCCTGATCAACTGTACTTTCTCTAAAGCATCAAACACCAAGTCAGGCCCCACTACCATGGCCTCATCTACTTCAAACCAACTAATCAGAGATCAACACCTCCTTCCATATAGAGCCTCAAATGGAGCCATCTGAATACTAGAATGATAGTTGTTATTATACATGAATTCAATCAAAGGCAAGTGGTCATCCCAACCACCCTTAAAGTCAACTACACATGCTCTCAACATATCTTCAAGGGTCTGAATGGCCATCTGTCTGAGGGTGGAAGGTTGTACTGAGGTAAACTTGGGGTCTAACCTATAACCCCAGCTGGAAGGGTATCAGTACCTTGCCATGAGACAAGACAAGCTATGTCACCCTCATCTGGCAGGTGCTCTGAACGAGAATGGTGGTACCCTCAACTGGCAGGTAGATCACCTCATCAACCCTAAACTGGTAGGTTGATGTCTTAACCTACGCTGGCTACATAGGTCTAGAACACAAGGACTGCTTCTAAGGATCACACCCTCTACTAGCAGGTGAGTCCCCATCCTTGGGTTCACTCGATGCTAAATCCTACTCCCAACTGCATTGACCCTAGATTGAAACACCGTGTAACTAGAATAAGAGGTAAATTGAGTACCTCTATCTGAAATGATAGATAGAGAAACACCGTGTAACCTAACCAACTCTCTGAGATAGAGGTTAGCATAGTCCTCGGTTAAAAAAGAAATATGAATTGGCAAGAAATGGGCAGCTTTCGTCATCCTGTCCATAATGACCCAAATTGAATCATGCTGCTGACGAGTACGAGGTAAACCTGCCATAAAATCCATGTTCACTTCCTCTCACTTCCAAGTGGGAATACTGAACTCCTGCATAGACCCACTGGGCTTTTGATGTTCAATCTTAATCTGTTGACAAGTGGAGCACTTAGCTACAAACTCTGTAATATTCCTCTTCATCCCACTTTACCAATAGATTTTTCACAGATTGTGGTACATCTTCATGGCCCCTGGATGAATTGAGTAACGTGCACCATGCTTGTAACGCCTCGAGTCTGACCCCAGATGCTACACAATGCTTACGGCCTCAAAGGACTACAAGCTAACCTATGACTGATATTTGTTGTGAGCACTAAAATATAATACAGAAATAAATTTAGAATAATAGCCTGAAATTCCATAAGGTTCAAAACATCTGACATATTGTTAAATTATATCAGTCTAAAATAACAATCTATAAAACTGAACATTGTTTGAAAACTAGTATGAAAAGCCTCTAACTGAAACTATCTGAAGGTGGAGTTGATGGTACAATCCCCCAACTAACTCCATCTACTAAAATACTGAGTCTATTGAAATAATAAAATAAAAGAATGTCCTTGAATGATGAGGACTCACAGCTAATCTAGTACTGCTAACAAAATCTGAGTTTATCTATGTGTGGTTGGGAACCTGAGCATCTAAACCTATGATAAGAGACATCATAGCACAGTGAAAGAGTATGTGTCAGTACGTGGAATATATTGGTATTCTAGATGAGCTAAGGCTGAATGCAAGGGTTCATATGCATGAACAATAACTAACTGCATGATATAGAGTAACTAAACATGAGAGTACATGGATAACTGACCCTACTATAAAAATTGAGTATGCACTAATGTACATATAAATAAATACTATGACTAAGCTTGTCTAAAGCTAAGTCCTGAGTTATGATACTGAGTAACTGATATCTGAAGTTACTAATAACTGAGTTACTGATACTGATTGACTGTAACTAACAGTCCTGATTCTGTAAAACTGAATTGAGTTCTATTCTGAAAACTGAGACTGAGACTGTAGGAGGTAATCAGCTAACCGATATGCCCCAAATAAAATAAGATAACTGAGTTGGGGTCTAACCTGTGACCCCAGTTGGAAGGGTGTCAATACCGTGCCACGAGTAAAGACACTAAAGAGTTACCCTCATCTGACAGGTACTTTAATGAGAACGATGGAACCCTCATCTGAAAGGTTAAAACACCTCATCAACCCTCAACTGATAGGTTTAATATCTTAACCTACGCTGGTAACATAGTTCTGAAATGTAAGGATTGCTTCCAAGGATCACACCCTCTACTGGCAGGTGGCCCCCGTCCTTAGGTTCACTCGATACTGAATCCTACTCCCAACAGAAAGACACTGAATTGAGTATACTGATCTGGACTAGACTGTATACTGAGTTACTGAGTTACTTAATTTTCCTGAGTTCTATAACTGACTGAGTTCTACTGAGTTCTGCAACTGACTGAGAGTACTACTGATCATGACATGACTAAGATTCTATAACTAACACTGTCTCTAGGCACATAGCTAAATTGTCGGGTATTAAATACCCCTAAGACTCGATAATATGAAAAATAAAGCATAATATACTTTTGAAAAAAATAACAATGTATACTTGTCCATAGTTCACTCATAGGGGCATTTAATCAAACACTTGTAATGTATAAATTTATACACAAATGGGGAATACATTCTATCATGTTATAATGGCACTTTTTCATTCACATAGGCATTTTATCAAACACATAGAGAGCATGCTTAGGTTATACAATAATCAAAACATAGTTATCATGGCTACATCAATCAACTTGCAAATTGAAGGGTTTATCATGAAGATCATGTAATTCAACACATACAATGATTAATTTCATAAAAGCATGTAATTTAATCATGGACTAAAACCCAACAATAACATGAACATGAATTCAATTCAATTCAAGCATAGAAGTTCATATATTTTGAAACGGATTCGTGGACTCTATGGGTGAAAATAACCCATATATGAATACCTAACATACCTTGGATTGTTAATTCTTGAAGGATCTTGGAGACTCTTGATTTTTTCTCTTGTTTCTTGAAGCTAGGGTTTATCCCCTTTTGAGAATGAATGATTAGATGATGGGTTATTTAGTGTTTAGACTGATTAGGGCTATAGAAAATACCCATTTACAACTAAGAAGGACTTAAAAATTTATACTGAAAACCCCATTTTGGGCCCTGGCGCGATGCGCCGCTATCGCGCCAAGCTACTAGAAAATGATAACTAGGAATATAGCTAGTGGCGCGACACGGTGGAATCATGTTACAATACTGGATGGGAACTGAAAGCTCAACGCGATGC
This sequence comes from Capsicum annuum, assembly GCF_002878395.1. NCBI lineage: Eukaryota > Viridiplantae > Streptophyta > Magnoliopsida > Solanales > Solanaceae > Capsicum > Capsicum annuum. The sequence goes on along the minus strand of NC_061119.1, from coordinate 74,667,707 downwards.
GGTATAATCGCATTGGCTCACTAAAAATTGACAAATATGAAAATGAGCTTTGGCACGATGCGCCAGTATCGGGGTACCTCACTTGAAACTGAAAATTTCCATTTTGGCTTACTCTACGATGTGCTACTGGCCTAAATTACGGTGTTTAATGATTCAAACTTAAAATAGCCATAACTTCTTACCCGGTTATCGGATTTAGGAAAATTTTATATCGTTGGAAAACTGATCAATTTTCTATGCAATGGTAGGCTCTAAATTGAAAAATAATGAGCATTTCAAAATTTTTATATTACATAACTCATAAACTAAGAGTTAATCTTAAGCTAAGGAAATATAGGGTATTACTATATCTCCCCCTTGGGAATATTCATCCTCAAATGAGACTGATTAAGCTGAGACACTAATAGACTAAGTTTACACACTGAACATATATATCTAATACATGATTACATGACTGAAGCTACTGATAAGCTGGGTTTTCATACAAAACATACATATCTGATACATAAGTACATGACTGGACTGATTCATGAATGCATGACTGAATATGCAACGGTAATGAATACTAAGTTATAATTATAGCTGAACATAGAACTGAGCAAAGCTAAGGAAGATTGTTACCTTAAGCTGGATCTGAGTTTGTGGAGAAGAGGTGAGGAACTTAGTTCGAATATCTACTTCTTCTTCCCAAGTAGCTCCCTCTACGGACTAATTCTGACAAAGAACTTTAACTAAGGAAACTTCTTTGTTTCTCAGTCTGTGAATTTGATGATCAAGGATCTGGACTGGAACCTCTTCAAAAGAGAGATTGTTCAAACTATTTATGTCCTCTAAAGGAACTAAGACTGTTGGGTCACCAATGCATTTCTTTAGAAAGGAGACGTGGAATACTGGATGCATTGAGGCTAGATCTGAAGGCAACTCAAGCTCATAAGCTACCTTTCTAAAACGGCTGAGAATTCTATAAGGATCGATATATTTGGGATAGAGATTTCCCTTCTTGCCGAACCTCTTTACTCCTTTCATGGGAGAGATTTTCAGGAACACAAAATCATCGATCTCAAACTCGATATCCTTTCTCCTCACATCTGCATATGATTTTTGTTGGCTCTAGGCAATCCTAAATCTTTCTCTAATTAATTGGACCTTCTCTAAGGCATCGAAAACTAGGTCGGTCCCTACTACTGTGGCCTCACCTACGTTGAACCAACCAATCATAGATCTACATCTCCTACCATATGAAACCTTAAACGAAGCCATTTGAATACTGTAATAATAGTTGTTATTGTATCCAAACTCAATCAAAGGCAAGTGGTCATCCCAACTACCCTTAAAATTGACAATGCATGCTCTCAGTATATCCTCTAGAGTCTGAATGATCCTTTCTGCTTGACCATCTATTTGAGGATAGAAGGCTGTACTGAGGTGAATTTGGGTACCAAGACCTTTTTGGAATGTTTTCCAAAAATGAGAGGTAAACTGGGTACCTCTATCTGAGATAATGGATACTGGAACTCTGTGTAACCTGACCAACTCTCTGATATAGACATTGGCCTAGTCCTCGGCTGAATAGGAGGTATGGACTGGCAAGAAATGAGATGATTTGGTCATCATGTATAATAACCCAAATAGAATCATGTAGATAACGGGTACGAGGCAAATCTGTCACCAAATCCATATACTTCCTCCCACTTCCAAGTGGGAATAATGAACTCCTGCATGGACCCACTAGGCTTCTGGTGCTCAATCTTAACCTACTAACATGTAGAGCATTTAGCTGCAAATTCTGCAATATCCCTCTTCATCCCACTCCACCAATAGATCTCCCACAGATCTTTGTATATCTTAGTGGCCCCTGGATGAATAGAGTAACGCGCACCAGGTGCTTCTACAAGAATTTACTGCCTCGAGTCATCTACACCTGGTAGATATAAATGACCCTAGCAATACAACACACCATCTTCTTCTTGAGAGAAAACCTCTACTTTCTAATCTCTGACTGACTCTTTCAACTTAACAAGACTGGGATCTCTATCCTACTTTTCCTTCACCTCAGAAACTAAAGAGGATTCGGAACTGTTCTGAACCCACACACTACCTTCTGCTGAATCAACTAAGTGGACACCTAGTCAATTAAGCTAATGAACTTCCTAAAATAACTTTTTCTTACCATCCTAAACATGAGCAACACTACCCATAGACAGTCTATTGAGAGTATCAGCCACTACATTGGCTTTGCCCGTATGATAAAGAACACTCATGTTATAATCTTTCAAAAACTCTAACCACCTTCTCTAATGCAAATTAAAATCTTTTTTAGAGAACACATACTGAAGGCTTTTGTGGTCTGTGAGCACATCAACATGTACCCATACAAGTAATGCCTACAAATCTGTAAAGCAAACACTACAACTGCTAACTCAAGTTTGTGAGCTGGATAATTCTTCTCATGGGGCTTAAGTTGTCTGGAGAATAGGCGATGACCTTACCTCTCTACATGAGTACACAACCCAACCATACTCTGGATGTATCACAGTACCTAACAAACCCATCTGAACCATCTGGTAGAGTCAAAACTGAGGTTGAGGTTAGTCGAGTCTTCAGCTCCTGAAAACTCTTTTCGTAGGAATCTAAGCACTGAAACTGGACTTTCTTCTGAGTCAATCTAGACATGGGGCATGCAATAGACAAAAACCCTTCATAAAACTGATGATAATAGCTAGCTAAACCCAAGAAACTCCTGATATCTAATGGAGAGATAGGTCTAGGATAGTTTCTTACCTCTTCGGTCTTTTGAAGATCAACTCCAATGACATCACCAAAAATAATATGACCAAGGAATGCTACTGACCTTAGCCAAAATTTGCACTTACTGAATTTGGCGAACAACTGATGAGTTCTGGGTATCTTAAATACGATTCTGAGGTGATCTATATGATCATTCTCGCTACGGGAATAAACTAGAATATCATCGATGAGGAAAATAACAAACATTTCCAAGTACTGTTTGAACACACAATTCATTAAGTCCATAAAAGCTATAGGGGCACTAGTAAAACCAAAGGACATGACTAGAAACTCGAAGTGACCATACCGAATTTTGAAAGCTATTTTCAGAATGTCACATTCTCTGACTCTGAGCTGATGATAGCCTTATATAAAATCTATCTTAGAAAAGTAGCTGACTCCCTGAAGTTGGTCAAATAAGTCATCGATTCTGGGAAGTGGATATTTATTCTTGACTATGACTTTGTTCAATTAATGGTAGTCGATACACATTTCTAGAGAATCGTCTTTCTTACGTAAGAATAGAACTGGTGCGCCTCACGAGGAGATGTTGGATCTAATGAATCCCTTATCTAGGATATCTTTCAACTATTCTTTTAACTCTCTAAGTTCTACTAGAGCCATAGATATGGGCTGAGTATCTAGTAGAAGGTCTATTCTAAAGTTAATTTCCCTAATGGGAGAAACTCTAGGAAGATCTTCGAGAAACACATCTGAGAATTCATTTACTACTAGAACTGAATCAAGACTGGGAGTTTCTAAGTTAGAGTCTTTGACTCGCACAAGATGGTAGACATATCCCTTGGATATCATTTTTCTCACTCTAAGGTATGAAATTAACTGACCCTTAAGAATTGTGGTACTACCCCTACATTCAAGGACGGTTTTATTTGGAGACTGAAAATGAATTATTCTATTTATACAATCAACTGAGGCATAACATGAGTGGAGCCAATCTATGCTGAGAATGACATCAAAATCTGCCATCTCTAGCTCTATAAGGTCTGCTAAAGTAACTTTCTGAGATATCATAATCGGACAGTTCCTGTATACCCGTTGGGCTATGATAGATTTACCCACTGGGGTAGAAACTGAGAAAGGGTCTGCTAGGATTTCTAGACTGACTCCGAAGTTAACGTCTATATAAGGAGTTGCTAAAAATAAAGAAGCTTCTAGATCTAGCAAGGAATAAAGATATAAATGAAAGATCTATAACGTACCAGTGACCACATTAGGAGAATTTTCCTAATCTTTTCTAGACTGAAGTGCATAAAGCCTATTTGGGTGTTGCCTACTGGTGGCACTGAAAGCGGTACCCTGCTAATTCGGGTGACCTAACTGAGCTAAAGAACAAGTATGCTAATCCTGAGAACCTGACTGAGGACAATCTCTAACTCTGTGGCCTGGCTTTCCACACCCAAAACAAACATCACTTCCAGCTCTGCAAACACCCTTGTCGTTTCTTCCATATATCTGATAAAGAGGATTTGTTCGAGTACTGCTGACGCTACCCTGAGATTTAGAGCCTGGCACTCTATCGCTATTACTATTTCTAAAATTAGGTACTGAAGCACTGGCTGAGGATGGAGTTAAAAATGAAGATTTTGGGAAATACTGAGAGCGGTTAGCACCCTCTGACTTAGGCTGATTAAAATTGAAGCTACCTGTTCTAACTCTCTTATTCTACCTTTCTCTCTCTAATATTAGCCTTTTCTATCTACTGAGCATAGACCATGAGCCTAGATATGTCCATCTCCTTAATCTATATCATTGTCCTGCACTCCTTAACTACAATATCTGACACCCAATATACAAACTTGCTCATTCTAGACCTACTATCTGCTGCTACAAGGGGAGCATACCTAGCTAACTGAATAAACTTAAGGGAATACTCTTTCACACTCATACTGCACTGCCTGAGATTAATAAACTCTAACACCTTGGCTTCTCTCAACTTTAAGAGAAAGAATATATCTAGGAAAGCAGTAGCAAACTCTTCCCACTCTAAGGGCTCTACATCTGCACCCTTTTCTACCTTTCATTGCTTAAATCATGTATGAGCTATATCTTATAGCTGATAAGCAGCTGACTCAGCACTCTCACTAGAAGTTACTCCTATAATATCTGTGACTTTCTGAACCTGATCGAGGAACTCCTCTGGATCCTCTTCTGTCTTAGATCCTAAGAATAAGGGAGGATTCATTTGGGTAAAGTCCTAAATCCTGGCTGCAGCAGTATTACCACTGGGTTGGCAGAAACACTAGTTGTCCATTCATTCTAGGATGCTACGAAGTTGTCTAGACTGGTAAATATAGGTCTAAATTGTACATGAGAGACATGCTCATCCACGGGATCTACCTAAATGGACTGAGGTGCTGACAGATTTCTAGTTCTCTTTTCGTTAGTCCTTTAGGGAGGCATGTTCTGTAAATAAAAAGGAGGAAATAGATTAGACTGAGAGTTTAACTTGCGCTCATGCTCACTCGTACAATATAAGTACTGAAAGAAGGAAAACTATTTCCTAAAACATCTCATAGCCTCCTATCCATAAGTGTGGAATGCTATACACCCATGCACAAGACTTTACTAGATGCAGCTTTCAGACTTCCTAGGACACTGTTGAACCTTAGGCTTTGATACCAACACACTGTTGAACCTTAGGCTATGATACTACATTTGTAACACCCTGAGTCTATACCCCAGATGCTATAAGGTGCTTACGACCCCGAAGGACCATAAGCTAACTCATGACTGATATCTGCTATGAGCACTGAAACATGATACAGTAATAAATGCAGAATAATAGACTAAAATGCCATAAAATTCAAAACATCTAAAATATCGATAAATTATATCATCTGAAATAACAATCTATAAAACTGAACACCATCTGAAAACTAGTCTGAAAAGCCTCTAACTGAAACTGTCTGATGGTGAAGTTGATAGGACAATTCCCTAACTAACTCCAGCAACTGAAATACTGAGTCTATTGAAATAATAAAATAAAAAAATATCCTCGAATGATGAGGAATCACTGTTAATCTACTGTTGTTGGCTAAATTTGAGTCTATCTATGCGCGATCGGGAACCTGAGCGTCCAAACCTATGGTATGAGACATCATAGTGCAAAGAAAGAGTATATGTCAGTATATGGAATGTACTGGTATGCTAGATGAGATAATGCTGAATGCAAGGGTTCACATGCATGAACAATAACTAACTGTATGATATAGAGTAACTGAACCTAAGAGTATATGGATAACTGATCCTACTGTAAAAATTGAGTATGCAGTAATGTACATATAAATAAATACTATGACTAAGCTTGTCTGAATCTATGTACTGAGTTCTAATACTGAGTAAGTGATATCTGAAGTTACTAATAAAGGAGTTACTTATACTAATTGACTATAACTAACAGTCCTAATTCTGTAGAACTAAACTGAGTTCTAATCTAAAGATTGAGAATGAGACAGTAAGAGGTAATCATCTAATTGATATGCCCCAAATAAGATAAGATAATTGAGTTGGGGTCCAGCCTATGACCCTAGTTGGAAGGGTGTCAGTACCATGCTACGGGTAAAGACACTGAAGAGTTACCCTTATCTGACAAGTCTCTAATGAGAATGGTGGAACCCTCATCTGGCGCGATGCGGTGGAATCGCGTGCAATAATGGATGGGACCTAGAAGCTCGATGCGACATGGTACAATCGCATTGGCTCACTGGAAATTGAAAAATATAAAAATGAGCTTTGCCGTAATGTGACGGTATCGCGGTACCTCACTGGAAATTGACAATTGCTATTTTGGCTTACTCCATAATGCGCTACTAGCTTGAATTACAGTGTTTAACAACTGAAATTAAAATATCCATAACTTCTTACCCGATTATCAGATTTAGGTAAATTTTATATCATTGGAAATCTGATTTAATTTTCTATGCAATGGAAGGCTCTAAACTTAAAAATAATGAGTATTTCAAAATTTTTATATTGGATAACTTATGAATTGAGAGTTAATCTTAAGCTAAGGAAATACAAGGTATTACAATGTGCTTCTACAAGAATTTACTATCTCAACTCGTCAACACACGGCACACACAATCTACCCTGGAAATGCAACACACCATCTTCACCTTGGGAGAAAACCTCTAATTTATGGTCTCCGACTAACTCCTTCAGCTTCACCAGATGGGGATCCCTATCTTGTTTTTCCATGACTTGGACAACCAAAGAAGATTCTAAACTATTCTGAACCCAAATGCCACCCTCAGTTGAATTAACCAAATGAACACCTAATCTGGAAAGCTGATGAACTTCTCTAACTAACTTCTTCTTATCATCCTCAACATGAGCAACACTACCCATAGACAATCTACTTAGGACATCTGCTACTACATTGGCCTTGCTCGGGTGGTAAAAAACTCTTATATCATAATATTTCAACAATTCTAACTATCTCCTCTAATGTAGATTCAAATTCTTTTGTAAAAACACATAATGCAAGCTCTTGTGATCTATAAACACATCAATATGCACCCCATACAAATAGTGCCTCCAAATCTTTAAGGCAGACACAACAGGTGCTAACTCAAGATCATGGGTAGGGTAATTCTTCTCATGGGGCTTAAGATGTCTAGAGGCATAGGCCACAACCTTACCCTTCTACACCAAAACACACCCCAAACCAACTCTGGAAGCATCACAGTACACAACAAACCCAATCTAAACCATCTGGTAATGTCAAAACTGGGGCTGAGTTGAGTCTTCAACTCCTAAAAACTCTTCTCACAAGAATCTGACCACTGAAACTCAACTTTCTTCTGAGTTAATTTGGACCTGGGGAACGCAATAGATAAGAATCATTCAACAAACCACCGATATTAGCCAGCTAAATCCAAGACACGCTTGATATCTGATGGAAAGATGGGTCTAGGCCAGTTTCTCACTACTTCAGTCTTTTGAGGATCAACTCTAATGCCATCACCAAAAATAATATGGCTAAGGAAAGCTATAGATCTTATCTAGAATTTGCACTTACTAAATTTAGTGAACAACTGATGGGCTCTAAGAGTTTGCAATACTATTCTAAGGTGGCCTGCATGATCATTTTCATTACAAGAGTAGACACGAATGTCATCAATGAAGACTATGAAAAACATAACTAAGTACTGCTTGAATACTCAGTTCATCAAGTCCATGAAGGCTACTGGGGCATTTGTGAGACCAAAGGACATGACTAGAAACTCGAAGTGACCATACCGAGTTTTGAAAGCTGTTTTTGGAATGTCACATTCTCTGATTCTAAGCTGATGATAGCTGGATCTAAGGCTTATCTTAGAAAAGTAACTAGCACCCTAAAGTTGGTGGAACAAGTCATTAATCCTTGGCAGTGGGTGATCTTGGGTGTATTTATACGCCTAAGCACCATAACTATTCATATTTTAGCTAAGTTTAGAGAACAAAATGCCTAGTTTCTTATGTTTTTACTCTACTTCTATGTAATTGAGATAACCGATATGATTAGCATAATTTTAGGTATTAATGAGGTAGATGAAGAAATAATGGGACTATGGAAAGCGGATGGAAAATGACACAAGAGAGAGTAGCAGTCTGGACCAAATGTGGCGCCTAGAAACTATGTCCAAGACTAGTTTGTCATTTATAATTAGTTCAGGGACTTAGAAGGAAATTATGAGAGAAGAGATTATTAAAAGGCTTAATGCTAAATTTTTATTAATTATTTATTATTCTGGATTATTCTGAGAGAGGAGAAAGGCGTCTTAGCTTAAGGAGAGAGAGAGAAATATTTTTCTCTCTTGTTTTCACTATTCGCACACCAAGATTGTCTTCTAGTTTTTGGTATGATGAATATATTTATGATGTTTTTCATTTTATTCATGAGTAGCTAAGTTTATTAGTTAGGGTTATGGAAGCCTTGTAGCATACAATCTATCACTTTGGGTTTTGAATTCATTATGCATTGATTTGTTTACATCATACTCTCTTCGCTTATCTTAAATTCTCGTGGTTGCAAACATAGAGGATATGCCTTAAAAGAAACCTATTCGAAAGAAAGGTTGATGTTCGGAAAAGAGAGTAGTGATAAGAAAATAGGATTATCATCCCCTATTATATAAGTTAATGCCTTCGCAGGATTAACTACTTGGAGATTTCGTGTTGTTTTTTGGTAAACGCTTTTGATTTGAGAGAACTAAAGTGAATTAGTCCTTGATGTTTGAGAAACACTAGGATTATGTTATTAAATACAATATGTTTCTCTATAGGCACAATGCATGTATGAATTCATAAAGTCCATAGTTAGTAAGTATTGAAAACTACAAGGTGGACATAACCCTAGCTTGCTATTTCTCTGAATGAATACTACTACACATATTTCATCTTATTAAACTGAAACCATTAATTTGTGAACTGAATCAAATCCCCCTATTTATTTTACAAAAACGAATGATTAAAAGTCAACTAATATGCATACAACTTAATTAACACCATATTCCCTGTGGGATTCGACCCCAACCTAGTTGGGTTATATATTTGACAACGACCACTTACCCTCTCGTAAGAGAGGTGTAATTTGGGCATATCAGAGGGTATTTGTTTTTTATTGTGACTTTGTTCAACTAGCGGTAGTCAATAAACATTCTAAGAGAACCATCTTTCTTACTCACAAATAGAACTAGTACGCCCCATGGGGGAATGCTGGACCTAATAAATCTCTTACCTAAGAGATCTTTCAACTGTTACTTCAACTCTTTGAGTTTGGATGGAGCCATTCTATATGATAGAATAGATATATGTTGTGTATCTGGAAGAAGGACTATTCCAAAGTCAATTTCCCTTTCAGGAGGAACTCTGGAAAGATCTTCAGGGAACACATCTGGAAATTCCCTCACTACTAAAATTGACTTAAGATTTGGAGTCTCAAAACTAGAGTATTTGACTCAGACAAGATGATAAATACACCCCTTGGATATTATTTTCCTTGCTCAGAGGTATGAAATAAGTTGACCCCTAAGTGTTGTAGTACTACCCCTCTATTTAAGGACTGGTTCATTTGGAAACTGAAAACGAACAACTCTATTTCTATAATCAACTGAAGCGTAGCATGAGTGAAGCCAGTCTATGCTAAGAATGACGTCAAAATCCATTATCTCTAACTCCACAAGATCAACTAAAGTGATTTTCTGAGACATTGTAATCGGGCAGTTCCTGTATACCCACTGGGCTACAATAGAGACACCTACTGGGGTAGACACTGAAAAAGGTTCTACTAAAATCTCAGGACTGACACAAAAATCAATAGCTATATAAGGGGTTACAAAAGAAAGAGAAGCTCCAGGCTCTAACAAGGCATAAATATGTAAATGAAAGACTCACAACGTACCAGTGACCGCATCAGGAGAATTGTCCTGATCATGTCGGGACTGAAGTGCATACAATCTATTTGGACATTGACCACTGGTGGCACTGGAAGCGGCACCCTGCAGAGTCGGGCAGCTGGCTAGAATTGGGGGACGATCGGACTGACCCTGCTGATAACTCTTTGGACAATCCCTAACTTGGTAGCCTAGCTTGCCATACCTAAAACATACATGACTACCGGCTCTACAAACACCCTGATGGTTTTTACCATATTTCTAGCAAAGAGGATTCATACGACCACTGTTAACACTACCTTGGGACATAGAGGTGCTCTATCCCTATTATCATTTCTGAATTTGGGTACTGGGGCACAAGATAAAGATGGGGAAGGAGTTGATGATTTTTGACAGAACTGAGGACGGTTACCATCTTTTGACTTCGGCTGGGTAAAATTAAAGCTACATGTTCTAGCCCTTTTGTTCTCCTTCTCTCTCTGCTTAGTCTTTCGCTCTTTAATTTATTGAGCATGGACCATCAACCTAGAAAGGTCCATCTTCTTTATCAACATTGTAGTCCTACACTTGTTGACCACACTGTCAGATATCCTAGACACAAACTTGCTCATCTTAGACCTACTATCAGCCACCATATGAGGAGCATACCTACCTAGCTGAGTAAACTTGAGAGAATACTCCTTCATACTCATATTTCTCTACTTTAAGTTGATAAACTCTAACACTTTGGCTTCTCTCATCTCTAACGAGAAAAATTTATCTAAGAAGGCTGTAGCAAACCCTTCCCATTCTACAGGACTGTATCTACACCTTTATCACCTTTCCACTGCTTAAACAAGGTATGGGCTACATCCGGCAGTTAGTAAGCAGCCAATTCATCACTCTCACTAGAAGTCACTCCCATAATTTTTGTTACCTTCTGGACCATGTCTAAGAATTCCTGGGAATCCTTTTCAAATTAGATCCCAAAAATAGAGAAGGATTTATTTAGGTAAAGTTTAAAATCCTAGCTGCGGCAGTATTAACCACTGGGTTGGCCAGAACAACAGCTGGATGAGTATTCTGAGCTACTATAGAGTGAGCTAGAGTAGTGAATACAGCTCTGAACTCTGCATGAGAAGCATGATCATTCAGGGGATCTTTCTGAAGGGGCGGAGATGTTGGCTGGTTTATATTTCTTCTTTCGTTTGTCTTTCTGGGAGGTATTTTTTGTAAATTAAAGGAAGAATAGATTACACAGAGAGTTTAACACGAGCTCATGCTCAGTGCATGACATAAACACATAAAGAAAGGAAACTTTTCTTAAATGCCTCGTAGCCTATTTCTCATAAGTGTGGCGCGCTTCACACCCATATACAAGACTCTACTCAACGTGGCTTTCAGACTCCCTAGGACACTTTAAAACCTTAGGCTCTAATACCAAGTTTGTAATGCCCCAAGGGTACACCCTTGGTGCCATACGGTGCTTACAGTCCCGAGGCACCACAAGCTAACCCATGAGCTGGTACCTACTGTGAGAACTAAGTAATAACAAAAAAATAACATGTGCGAAATATCTGAATATTCCATAAGGTTTTAAATCATAAATTTGATAATGTCTATAAAAAAAAATACCGATAATAACAACTGAAAACTGAAGACTGACTATCTGTCTGCACTAGTATGAAAAGCCTCTACTAACTGACTATGGAGTTGATTGGACAAACCCCCAACTAACTTTGACTGAATGGGAAAATACTAAACTGATAAAGAAATATGAGGTACTAAACCATGTCCTCTTCGTATGAGGACTCACCACAGCTACGGGTAATAATATGGAATATTTATACGCGATTCGAGAATTGAGGGTCTGAATCTATGATATGATATATCATAGCGCAATAAATGAGTATACGATTAGTCCTTTGAATGTATTCGTATGCTAAATAAGGTAGGCTGATATGCATGGTTTTATGTACCAGAGTAATAACTAACTGAGTGAGTAACATGAAGTACTGAATATATTGCATAAAATTTGTAAATACTGAGAATGCATGGCCAAGCATAATAATCTATATACTAAAATACTGAAATCTGATAACTTAATAACTGATATTTGTATGCTATGGTTAAGCAAAAATAAAAACTAAATTACTAAGGTAATTACTGGACTGAGACTGTGGGAGCTATCATCTAACCGACATGCCCCAATATGAGCAAATTGGTGTCCAGCCTGTGACCCCAGTTGGAAGGGTGTCAGGATTATTCCATGGGTACTAATACTGGCTACATGGATCCACTAAAATGAAGTCCCGAAGTACTAAAGAGTTACCCTCTACTGGGTGATAACGCTCAATCTACAGCTCTCGTGGGAGTGTAAAGCGGTCGTTAGCAAATATAGAACCCAACCTGGGTTGGGTATCGATCCCACAGAGAATAGCTTGGCCAACAAGCAAGAGAAATTACTAGACTTTTAGTGCAAGTCTCGTAGGAAAGGGGGGATTGTAGTATGTAACCAAAACAAGAATGTAAGAACTGAAAATAGCAAAATAAAGAGAGATTGTCACGTGTGTTGTAAACAATGAGAATTGAGGCGTTGGGGTTATGTCCACCTTCTGAGGTATACGTCTCTATTGGCTATGAGTGTGTAGAGTCTTGACATGTAATTGCTTATAGAGAATTGTAGTCGATGGTAAATCCAAGCGTCTCTCGACCTAAACAAGGACTATTTCACTTTAACTCTCTCGAGCTTAAAGCGTGACTAACGGTACGAATTCTCCAAGAAGTTAGTCCAGGTACGGCACTAGCTTTTTAATAGGAAAGGGTGTCCTACTACCTTGACATTATCTCTTTTCCAGACAAATAACTTTTCTCTCGAACAAGTCAGATGTTAGACTGGCGTTGGTCTATGCGTCTTCTTTTCTAGACAAATAACCTTTCTCTCGAACAGGTTAGATGTTAGAATGGCGTGTTCTTGTGTTTGAACCGCAAAGAATGTAGATTTAAGATGAAGAGAATAATGATATAAGCAATATACTTGTCTTGAACTCACAAACTCATAGCTATAGATAGTAACTCATTCGGCTTCCATAACCCCAACTAAGAGATTTAGTTACCCATGAATGCGAAGGATATCACGTTTTGCATGGTGGATGGCGTGAATAGTAGGTGTTTGGCGTGTGGTTTTAGTGATTCCGTAGCAAGTAACGATTCTCTTGTTGTGGAATTTAAGAGTAGAAGAATGAAGAATTGAGAATGGGTTGTAGGAAGATGTCTTAATTGTAAGGAGATGAATGAATTGTCAGAATGTCTCCCCCTCTTGAAAATCTCTAACATGATAGGGTATTTATAATACTCCTATCCTACTCCTACTAAACTAATAAAATAAATAACCAAATCCTAATATACTAATGAAATCCTTGACCCAATTGTACTAGGGTAAGGTTACAAAATTATAATCCAAATAGAATGATGAAACACATAACCTAATTGCACTAGGTTAATGTATTATGGCAAAAATCCAGCTTTGTGTCTGTAAGTCCCAAAGTCTTCAGAAATGCTGTTTTAGCCCGGGACAGATTTTCCATGCAGCAGATTTAGTCCTTTATGCGTCCAGCTCCTTTCCATCTCGTTTGTGAGCTTTCTTTTGCGTCAAGTAAGCCATAAATTGCTGTATTTTGCATCATTTATACCTGAAACTTTCCTAATCACATTTGTTAGCTCATTTACAGGAAAAAGGACTAAAAGTGTACGAAATAGATAATTAGTTCTCGAAACTAGGCTAAAATATGGGCAAAATATATTGATATAGGCGCGTAATTTCGCCTATCATCACTGGGGCAGGTGCTCTGGTGAGATGTGTGTTAACCCTGAACTGGCAGGTTAACATCTCAAACCTACGCTGTCTAGGTAGTTCTAGAATGCAAGGACTATTACTAAAGGTCACACCCTTAACTGGCAGGTGAGCCCCCATCCGTGGATTTGCTCGGTGCTAAATCCTACTCCAAACTAAACTGACTCAGAATACTAAATTGTATAAGTTAAACTGATTATGATAACTGATTGAATTAGAAATAATCATAACATGTCTGAAGTTATTCTAAAGATACTGAGACTAAGTAAAAAACTAAGTTTTTTTGGGTATTCATAACCCCCTGGACTCGATAGCAATAATAGCCAAAATAGTACTAAAACTTTAAGGACATAATGTGAAAGCATTCATTCAAAATTCATTCTTGTAGGCATTTCATCAAACACTTAATATTCATAGTTTAAGCTAAGCATGAGAATAGTTTAAATCTTGTAGAAATAGCATGAATCCAACCTCAACAACACTAGTTATAATTTAAATCAGTAAGTATCAACATTAAAATATGTGGGGTTTAATAACAACAACAATTTCATGTAAACAAGGTATAAAATTTTAATTCATGGGAATTTATGGTTAAAATCACAATTAAAATTATAATAACTTGTAAAGATCACAACTTTGAATTTAAAATTGGATACTTGGATTCCATAGATAAAAGTAGCCCATAGATGAACACTTAACATATCTGAGTTGATGAATTCATGAGAGTTCTTAGGGGTTTTCTTGAGAATTGAGCTTGAATCTTGAAGGCTAGGGTTTTGTTCTTGAAATAGGGCTACTTTAATTTGAGAGGATTGTGAAATAATGAGCAAATAATGCTCTCTTGGGAGTTAAATCCCATGTTTTAACTGAATAGGGTGAAGAGAAAGGACTCAAATGCCCTTGGCAAATTAAAACTCGAAATTGGACTAAAAAAAACATTTTTTGGCTCTAGCACGATGTGGTGCTACCGCGTTGTGCCACTGGAAAACTAACAATACTCATTTTTTCCAATGGCACGATGTGGTGCTATCGCATTGTGCCTCTGGAAATTGATAATCCCGATTTGGTACCTTGATGCAATGTGGTGCCAATCGCGGTGCCCCACTGGAAAAATACGAACATGAATCTATCCTTTGGCACAATGCGGTTCTTACCATGGTGGCACACTTTAAAAGGACGAATAGGATTTTGGCCATAACCGCAATGTGGCCTAATCGCGTTGGGCTACTTTTTCACTAAAAGTGCCATAACTTCTCACCCATGCATCATATTTAGGAGAAATTGGTATTGTTGGAAAGATAATTCAATTTTTGATAATTTGGTGGGTCTTTAGATGGAAAATACTGAGTAAATCAAAAGATATGCTCATTTGAAGTTGACTATAGCAACATTCTTCTCAAAAATTCAATTGGTAGAGATATTTTAATTCGCCTAATAGCTGGGAGTTATTTGAGGCCTTAACATACATCAAACTAACTCATAAAACTAACAAAGAACTATAATTTACTATGCATGATCTTGAATCATGGTTCTAGCATTGGTTTGGATTTTTTGGGTTATTAAAAGAGTTAACTAAGTGTTAACTTATAATGTGTACTTAAAACTAGACATGAGGTTAAATGGGGGGTATGATTTAGAAATTTCACTAAGCAAAATTAACCTATGACACTAAATGAGAGCAAACAATTATTGAATAAAATCCAATGAGAGAAGAGTTTTGGGGCTATACATTCCTAGGGGTCATTCGTGTAATGGGTGTTTGAGGGTTGTCCATTTCTTATTCAAAGATTTGGGTAGGCTAGATTTAACTCTTAGTGTTAGTCTTTCAACCAAACACTAAATTTCACTTATGGATTCCTTCGAATAGTACAAGAGCATGCCAACTTATCAATCCAAAACATCAACTTAGCATCCCTATTTCTAGGATGATGCCCATCAAGCTAGCTAAATCACATAACATTCTTATTTCTAAGATAATGCTAAGGAAATAACTAGTATAAACTAGTTGTTAACAATTACTCATCACTCATATCCCTCTTTCATGTATGATGTGGGATCCAAGTCAATTTGGGGTTTTCACCCACAAATCTTATTTCAACCATGGAGTAATAAGAAACCCAACATTAATTGATAATAATTTGGACTAACAATCAATACTGATACACACTAACACCCTTTTGAAACATAACCCCAAGATAAATATTTAGCTACTTATGAAAATGGAGAAAAGATATATACCCATGTTAACATTCAATTCCTCCGTTGAAAATGCAAAGTAAGAACAGTCTCAACTTCAATATCCAATTACAACTAAAAATCTCTTGGAAATTTAATAATAATTGTTCTTTCCCAAAATTGGATTATTTTTCTCTCTACTTAAAAATTGAAAATTGGTGCAAGATTCCCTAACTATGCAAGGGTTTGAGCTTTTGAGATTTGGGATCAACTCTACGAATTTACAAAACTGCCCTTGGACAATCTTTCGCTCCATCGCGACCGTGCTTCCTAGATTGCGATCACGTGGCTTTTGATTGTGATCACCATTGATGACCCTAGTTAACTGACTATGATTGTGGCTCTTAGATTGTAATCGCGATAACTGAGGGTTACCTGATCTCCAACACTTGCTCTTTTTTGTCCATTTTCCTTTCCTTTCAGCTTATTTTTAACTCATTTTCATCATAGGTCCTGCAAGATCATAAAAACTAGAAATTAATGCAATCAAATAGATAACTAATCTACTTTGCATAATTTAGACATAGTAGTGTGCAAGAATTTGGATATCAATGAGTGTTAAATTTTCCACTCATCGCACACACTCAAGTGTATGTGGTTGTGCAAGTAATAAACTAGCCCTTTCAATCCAAATATCCTCCCTTAGAGACTTGTTTATTAGAAAAAAATCCAATTCTAGTGTTACTAATGAGATTAGAAAAGTGCAAGTGTAACAATTGAGTTTAAGTCTTGAGAATTTAAAAGTATCAATAAACAGTAACAAGAATGTAAAGTGTTAGAAATAATGATTCGGAGAAATCCAGGGTTAAGATAATTTAAACAATCCTACTAAGCTATATAATCTTATCGGTTAAGTTAATTATCTTGGTTGTTGATTCACGGGGCTAATAACTTGATTATGGTCTTCTAAGACTCTAATCACCTATCTAAATTAGTATCACAACTACATCGTTAAGTGGGGATATAAGAACTAATTCAAACTCATTTGTATTTCATTTATTTGAACCAAATATGCAAATTAGGTATATACCTATCCTTACCACGAATTCTATCTTTAATTCATTAAAAGGATAAGAACCCACTCCATATATTCCATGTTATAATCTAATGTTCCTCCTTCTGTGCTCATAATAGAAATATAAATGTATTATAGAGTTCCCGAGTCTATAGAATAGTAATTACAAGAACATATGAATAACCAAACATGATAATCAACTTTAAACAAACTTGATTGAATGCTAAGTACTTATGTTCGTAGCCTCAACCATATAGTGAGGGTGCTTATCCACTCACAGTCTTAAAAAAAATCACAATAATGGAATTTATGAGTAAAAAACTACAAGAAACTAAAGTAAAGAAGAACGAACCCTAGTGTAGAGCCCTAGGATGCCTTCTCTTCTCTCCAATCTTGTATTGTTTTAAAAGTGAGGTGTAATTGTGAATAAGTAATTCTCTAATAGATATTTAGGTCTTCCACATGCTACCCAACATGAAATATATGCATTTACAATATTGCCCCTTACTTAAAGACATAAAAATCAACTTTTGGAGGTCCCGGGAGAGGGGTTGCGCTGCATGGACAAAGAAAAGCCTTAGGGGGGGAGGAACCCACCCAAAGAAAAGGAGAGGTAGTGTGACCTATCCTAAGGGATTAATCTCACAGCCCATCCCATTCATTGGTGGGTACGGCATAAGGCACCTCTACAAAGGTGCGATCTCATTTTTGTTTTGCTCCTATCTTCTCGTATGTTTAATCCTTGTTTTCCACTTCTTATGACCTGTTTTTAGGATTAAATAAGATTAAAAGACACCTCCAGTGGTCTCATACTATATCATATAACAATAAATAGTCCATACAACACCATAGAGCTCATCAAAGTACACTAGAACAAGCATAGCTCAAACTAGCACCATAGTTTCCTCATCTAAAATCTATGTGATCATTTTGCCTCTTGACTTGTTTCAATTATACCTTACACTCTAAACATGTACTTCAACAAATAATTGCATGATTACACCATTAATACCTCATTAAGCACATAAACAAGTCCTCAAATCTAAGCTAAACACACATAGATGATGACATTTAGGTGTATAAATACGCCTAAAATTACCACCCCACACTTAAAACTTCATTCGTCTTTGAACAACTCTTTACATTATGCATCACTAAAGGAGACTCTAGCATCACTACTAAAACTAAGACACTCAAGATAGAACTACAACTACTACATGAATAACTAGTTCCACATTAAGCATGTCATATTACAATTGAAAAACTCATGAACAGTACTTCATAACCTCATAACCTCAAGAATTAACTCTACTAAGTTTTCAAACTCAAGCATATTACTTAACAAAGAGATCATAGTCACCTAAACATCATCAAACATGTGCCCTCACCACAAGAAAGTCAGCCACATTAACTCACCGATATGAAGTTTATCACAAGAATGGGTGTAAGAATCAAATTTCACTCACTTCAAAAAAAAATTCACATGTCACATAATATGTACCATAATTTTTCCCTTAGTGTAGTACTCCACTAATACAAAAATATCAAGGCTTAATATCAAGTAGGACTTTAAAGGTTGTAATGTAGGCTAAGGTATGGGTAGGAACTATTCTGGTTAGTAGTAGTTACTATCTTCCCTAAGTATTTTAATAAATCACACTTTACATAAGACTACTTTCTAATCAACCAAATTTTCACACCTTTTATCTTTCAACCTCTCTTTTATTTTGCCCCATTTATTTAAGCTAGTTCACACATCTTAAGTAGGGAGTATTTTCTATCAACATGTGATTTTCTTTTGATCAATTTTATTTTTATTACATCACTCCCAACCATAACACATAAACCTTTTCAAGACACCAATAGCTATTTTCTTTAGGTTTCACTTTCACCTTTATTTTTAGTTCTATACTCTTTAACATATCAATCTTTCACTAAAGTGCATTATGGTCAATTGACAGAAATAGAATAAGCTACATATGAGGCTACCAAAGAATAGACTAAAGGCTCAACGGGGTTAACTAAGGTCATGCAAAAAGGGTAGATAAAGCAGGTATAAACATGGCTATCAAAGATATGCCAACATTCTTTATTTTGCTTTGTAAACACACTAGACAAGTTCTAGACATCGATATAAAAATGTAGAATGAAACAAAAATCTCACACACACATGGCACATGCTCAAATCAAGTAGGATCTTTATAAATTCTCAACCAAGCAATATCAAGAATTCAAAATTGAGCCAACATTGCACAAGTCATATAAATGAGTCTAGGTGTCTCAAAAATAGTCATTCAACTCACTACACATGATTTCACATTCAAAACCAACCTGTATCATGTAATCATACATAGTACTTAGGAAGAACAACTCATTTATTCCTAATAACAAAATTATTTTAAAATTATTCCTAAGAACTAAAAAGGAATACTGGGTTCAAAGAGTTCCCATTGGAAAAGAACCAAAAAGAAAAACCAAAGGATGGGTTGAGTATGCTTCTACTTAAAAAAAAAACTAAAACTAAAACTAAACATAAAGAATGATAAAATCTTATTGTGATTTTTTTTTAAAATTCAGTCAAAAGCTAAAGAATAAATAAAAATGAAAATCCTATAGTGATACTTCACCCTAAATAATCAGAAGATTCTCCACCCCACACTTAAAATCACACTTTGTACCCAAATTATAATTTAAATATAAGGATATAAATACTCTCTGAGACCTCTAGGCTTAGCTAGTAGCATCATGACCATCAAAGGGGTCAAGAGACCCTACACTCAATTCCTGTTATGCTCCTCAGCTCAGGTCTTCGGTACTCAGACTTTCCATCAACCTGTTAACTCAAAACAAAAACAAAAACATCGATGATACTAAGGAAAACTAGAAAATAAAATACCTACCTTAACTTGGGTTGTCTCCCAAATAACACTTACTATTGTTGCACGGCTCATATCACAAATCTCCACCATATTCTTTCATCCTTTTTCTCCTACTCGGACGCCATCTTCTTATTGTTTTTAAACTTTTGAGTTCTTACTCTCAAGGTCTATAACTTTTTCTAATCTTACCTTTTATGCTCTTTTTCACGTTTCTTAGTTTCAGGCTTAAATTTTTCTTTAGGTGACTTCTTAAGAGAGTCCAAGGAGGTAATTGAAGGTTTTCACTCCTTCATCTCACACTTAAATTCTTCTATAACCATGTCCATACAAAAATTTTCATAGTGTGAGGGTGTATTAAGTGCTTTGTACACTCTAAAGACCACTTTTATCATTTAACCTCATTTTTAGAGTGCCCTTTCTTACACCTATCAATGCTCCTCTAATAAACGAGAATGGACGTCCCAAAAACATTAGCACCCATCATCCGCATCATAATCAAAATAATAAAGTCATTTAAAATAATGAACTTACCAACCTTAATGAGAATATCCTTTATAATTTCTTTGGGGATAACTCTTGTTTTGTCCGTCATTTAGAGAACCACTGAACATGGCCTTGGTTTCCTAAACTAAGAGTATTAAACACTAAAATAGGCATCAAATTAATGCTTTCCTCTAAATCACTCAAAGTATAGACCATATCACTTTAACCAATTTGTATAGGGAGGGTGAAACTCCTAGAGTCTTTGAGCTTTTTAGGAATATTGCTTATCACCACTGAACCACACTCCTTAGTAAGTGCTACCATCTCAATATCACCAAGCTTTTTCTTATTGGTCAACATATCCTTTAGGTACCTAGCATACTTAGGCATTTCCTATAAAACATCTAACAAAGAAAGGTTAATGTGAAGTTCTCTAAACGTGTCAAAGAACTTGTTAAATCACACATCCTCTTTAGAATTTTTAATCTTAGCAATAATAGTGGTGATCTCTGTTGTGTTTGCTCAAGTACCTTGATTTTGGGTACTCAGACTTCCCCAAACTTTTAGCTTCTTTGGCTGCCACTTGATTCTTATCAGCTTGTTGTGAACCAACTGTGCTTGTACTTTATGATTTTTACTTAGAGCTATCAATCAGATTTCTACCACTCCTCAAAGTGATTTCCATGACTTGATTTGGATTTTCTGTATCACTAGGCAAACCCCCTTAAGGTTTTGTGATCTGTGCCTAAGCCAATTGGCCCAACTGTGTCTCCAAATTATTCAGAGCTAGTTGCTAATTTTTATATCTGTATCCATTTGGTCTAGGTTGGCCAGGATCTTTTTTAATGTCTTTTCTATATTGTTTTCCTGAGCATTATTTTAAACGCCTTGTTGTTACTGAAACTGATGAGTTTTAGTTTAATGATTGCCTCATGAGTAATTGAGTTAACTCTATCAACTGCAATTGTAGGCTAAATTCTTACTCGAAAACTTCTTGACCTAAACCTCAATTTCTTAAATCCCAAAACATAAAGCAATTTATGAAATATATATATATATATACACGAACGTTCATTGTAAGCATATGAATTGACCTGTGGGTTATGTCAATTCCAATAGTTGGCTTATCAAGATACTGCCAAAATTTGTCAATTCTATTAGCATCATTACGTTTAATCATTGCATAATGATTGGCATAAATTTTCATGTCACCCACTCAAGTTCATATGTCTTAATAAGTACTAACACTACTAAATAATACTAACCTGCACATATTGAAAATTAAACTCCTCACCTGAAACGTACTCATCGCAACGCCGCAATAGCGCAGTAGCTTAGTTCTCTGTTAAAATTTCTGCCTCCTTTTTTAGTTTAGGTTATCGTCCAAAAAGGGCTAAACCCTATAAACTGAAAGTCACATGATACGTAAAAAGATTGTGATTTGACCCATTAAATCACTAATTAAACTAATCATCTAAAATATCTAAAACTTTTAATAAATCCTTAGAATTTGTTTGAAACCCCATCTAAATAAATTATACATATAAATTGACTAAAAAAATATGTTTCAAACCAATTGAAAATATTAGAATACTAACTCGAGGTCATATTGACCAAAAATTGATCATGGTCGAACTGAACTTTCTTAAACCCAATAACTCAACTAATGACTTAAATCACTTTAATGCATCCTAAAAATTAATACTACCCATCCCCATGAATCATAAATTATGTATACAAACTATGGGGAGATCTAAAATATAAAAGACCAATAAAATTCATGAAACGACTAGGAGGGTCATTGCATAGAGTGATAAATACATCACCTAGGTTCAAAGCTACTGACTCAACCCAGGACTCTTCCATTTTGCTGAGTTCTTTTTGATGGATGAAGTAGTGTAGGGTAGATAGCATTTCACTCTTTTTGTTACTCTTATGGTTGTGGTAAATAGCACCCAAGTGAAAAAACTTATGATTTATCCTTTCCTGCTCTTTATCCCTTAATAGTTGATATACTTAAATATGGTAACTTTATCTTGTCACTATTAAGTATCATTCTTCTAATTGATTCTATGTTGTTAAAATACAAATAGCTGCAATTACCTTTATCTATTGCTAGATTTGCTAGGTAGTTGGTTAATTGATTTCCTTCTCTTAATATATGTTGAATCTTTTACTGCTTTCCTTGAAAACATGATTTTATATCGACTAAAAAGTCTGCAATATTCCATGGACATGTGTATTCCTATCTTTATACTTTCTTTAAAAGAATTGAATCCATTTGGATAACAATCTGATCAGGTTATGACTGCTTGCAATGTTTACTAGCTTCAATATTGAAGTTGTTTCTACTAAAGTATTTGTGATGTTGTCTATTATAGCTCGCTTTGCATATAGTAAATCCTCATTTACATCTCTTAGACAAAAAACATAAGAACGTACCCCAGCCTCCCTTTTGAAACTCCATCGGTGTTATATTTGACCCATTCTTATGGTGAAAATTCCCCTAAAAGTTTAGTGACTCTTACCCCTGGTTTATAGTCCTCCATCTTCTTCAGCATTCCTGGCCAGTTTCCAGATAAATTCCTATTGGGTTTCCTCACTTTTAGTAATATATGCATAGTTCTAACCACATTGTGGATAATTCTCAGAGTTGAGATTTTCCTTCTTTCATGTTTGCGAAGGTTTCGTCTCCTCAACAATTCCTATACTATAATGTTTGGTATAGCCTTATAGTATAGTTTTAGTCCTTTCTTAAATTCTTCTCCCAACCACAACATAATCACCTCTCTTAGATTAAGGCATTCTAAATTCAAACTTGTAAAAGAACAAAAAAAGGACCAAGTCCTGTTACCAGTAGTTGATCTTAAGAACACATGAGCTAGTGTCTCCTGAGATGGATTCACAACACCAGTATCTATATGGTTCTTTAATACCCTATCTTCTCACTCTATCATCCACTAATATTTTAAATATCCAAAGTCTCCACATAAAAAAGACCATCTTGAAAGGTAAACCTGTAATCCACATCCACTTGTAAATCTTGCTGGGATTTTGTATATGTTTGATGTACTACCAAAATAATTTAACTATAAAAAACCCATTTGTATTCAATACACAGTATGGTTTGTCCATATCCCCATCCTCTAATGGTTGTTTAATAGTATTCATGATATGTTTTACCACCTCAATAGGAAGAACATTTCCTAAAATCTCTGCATCCCACTCTCTCTTCTTTGTTAGATATATGACTCATATATAAGTCATACCATTAAAATTATCTTCAATAACAGTGTAAAGATCCCCTAAGCCTATCAAATTGTCATGCCATAGAAATGTTGATCCATTTTTTGTATTTCACCAAATTTAGTGCTCAAATAAGTCTCTAGTTTGTAGCATCTTCTTCAACACTTGAGATCCATAGCAGGCTGGTTTCCATATCACTAAATTATAGTTAATCTTCCTACAATATTTATTATTCATGTATGGACTCTACATGTATTGAATAGCTAGAAAGTTCCATCATAACTTACATAATAGTGCTATTGAGATATCTTAAATAGTCTAAAGCCTAGATTTCCCTCTTCTTTAAGTAGGCATAAGTTACTCCACTTAGTCTAGTGCCTATCTTCCCCTCCAATATATCTACTCTAGAATAATTGTGCCATCATCTATTGAATTTGGTTTAACACATTGATATAAGGATTCATCATTGATAAAAAGTGAATAGAAATACTCTGAATATTATGCTTGATCCAAATTATCCTTCCCTTATAAGATAGTAATTTGCCTTTCCATGCCTGTAGTCTAGAGATTATCCTTTTAATCATCTGTTTGTAATAGATTTTATGCTCTATCTTATAAAAGATAGGACAATCTAGACAAGTAAAAGGAAATTATTTCCTTCATATACCAGTTTCCATCTTTGTTGTTACAACATCCTCTCCTAATACACTATGGTGCATATATATAACACTTTTATCCATATTAACTTTCTATCTAGACATATTTTCATATATTTCCAATGTGCCAATCACTATTCTCATTATTCTAGATTTTACTTTATACAAGATTATCATGTCATTAACAAAGGCAAAATGATTTAGTGTAGGACCTTCTCTTGGCATCCCAAATCGTTGAACTCTTTTTTCTTCATCAAATAATTAAGATCTCTAGACATTACATCAGATACTATAATTAAAAAGTAGGAGAAAAGGGTCCCTTGATTTAGACCTCTTGAGGAACTTAAAAAACCTTTAGGATGTTAATTCAATAAAATTGAGTACAAGTTATATCCCACTAGACTATACACCATATCAATAATTCTCTCACTAAAACCTATGTTCCTTAATACTTTCATTAAGAATAGTCATTCCACCCTATCATAAGCTTTCATCATGTCTAATTTAATCACCAAATTTGCAGGTTTACCTCATCCTTATTTCAGTAATAATTTCCTACATAAGTAAGACATTCTCTGTTATGCTTCTTCCTTGTACAAAATTAGCCTACTCAGTAGATATAATCCTAGGAAGTACTATTTTTATTCTCTCATGAATTATACTTGAGAAAATTTTATTCATAAAATTACTCAGGGATATAGGGCGTAAAATGAAAGAGTATTTATTATTGCTTTTTTGGTAATAGAATTAGA
Source organism: Capsicum annuum (assembly GCF_002878395.1). NCBI lineage: Eukaryota > Viridiplantae > Streptophyta > Magnoliopsida > Solanales > Solanaceae > Capsicum > Capsicum annuum. The sequence goes on along the minus strand of NC_061119.1, from coordinate 74,642,425 downwards.
TTTGCATGAGCCATAAATCTAGAATGTTCTGCACCACAGAAAAAGATTTCACCATATTATACACATCATCCCATATTATATCCTATGTATCTGGTTAAAAGTCTCCTGTCATACCATTCGTACTTTTAGCACTGTTCCTATTTAATCCCATGACAACCCTCTAAACTTTATTATTTGTTGGCATTTGATGTGATTCATCAGTCTCTTCACTGTTGATTCTAGAAGGTAATTCATCCAGTATGTCAAAATTAACATTATTAGGCTATTTCTTAAGCTGCTCTTTGTAGAACTCCAGTTCAGCCTCTGCAATCTCATCTTGTTGCTCTAGCCAGTATCCTTCATCATTTTGTATCCTATTCACTTTCAATTTTCTTGTATCCCATTGAATACAGTATGGAAGAATTTGTATTCCTTTCCCCATCCCTAAACCATTTCATTCCTTTGTTTTGTTTCCAAAACTCTTCTCCATATTCACTTTCAATATTCTATGTCTCCCATTGAATACAGTATGGAAGAATTTTGTATTCCTTTCCCCATCCCTAAACTATTTCATTACTTCTTTTTGTTTCCAAAACTCTTTTTCCCTATGGCGATATTCATTTAATCTTGCAGACACTTGAAGGATTCACTTCAAATTGGATTTCATGAGCTTTTATTACTTCATCTAATGTTTCTATTTTATGAAAAATATTACCAAATATTACTTTGCTCCACTAAGTGAGGGCTTTCTTAAGTTTCTTCATCTTAAAATGACATATGTAAAAGGATTTCCACAAAAGCCAGTCTAGTCTACCAATGTTACCTGACTACCTCTATAAATGATTTTTCTTTTAGCCAGAAGTTCAAAAATCTAAAGCACTTATTCACATTTTCATTACTATTTTTTAGAGAGATAAGTAAAGGTGCATGATTCGAGCCACTTCTCACTAAGTATTCCACTTTCATCACTAGGTAGATAATTTGCATTAAAGCATTACAAAGCACTCTATCCAGTCTCTTAAAGATACACTTTTCATCAGTTCTTCCATTCTACCATGTGTATTTGCTCCTTTTGAATCTTATATCTATAAAATCATACACATTTATGCGATGGTTGAAATCTATTGCCTTTGCCTCCGTAACTGGCAAACCCCCTAATTTTTCTTCCTCATTAGAGATTAAAATTAAAGTCTCCTCCTATTAACCAAAGGGTTTGAAAGTCCTTAGACAATCATACAGTGATTCCCACAGTTGTAGTATTTCCCCTTGAGTACATTTAGCATAACAAGTGTAATATTAACCTTCAACTCAAGCTTGACATTGATTAACAACTTAAGGGTAAGTTGTTGTTCCTTATCCCTTAAGATGTCAATTTCCAAAATTTCATCTACAAAGGCCCAAATCTTCACATCTATATTAGCTACTTCATGTTTTAACTCTTGTTTTCTTCTGTAGACTTCTAGTTCTTGTCTATGTTAGAATGGCTCCATCAATCCCATAAAGTACAAATGATACCTCTTCTACATATCAACTAGTCTAATGAAAGCTTTTTGAGTGTTCAATGACCTAATATTCCATATCAATGAATTCATTAGACTTTATCATTTTTAGCAGTTGTACTCCTTGTTTGTCTTAAATTTTCTTGAGTTGAAGAATTTTCTCCAGTTCCTTTATTCTTCTTCTTGGAATGGCTATATCTAATTTTATAAATCTATTTAGGAGATAAATCTCCATTCCTATCCACCTTATTATTATTGTTCTCCAAATCATTATTATCATTATATTCCTCTGTGTGCACAGCTAGGGGTAGCACCTCATTGCTATCCACTTTTGATACTATTAAAGTACCATATTTCTTTTTGTCACCTTGTTCCTTAATCTTCTATATTTGAAAATTTCTACCTTTTTCTCATTTATAATATGCTACTCTTTTGCTTGAATATTCTGGTCCTTTGCCTTATTTCTACTTTTCTCACTTAGTGTTAATTCTTTCTCATTTTGTTTTTTCTTCAGCTATGACTTTGCATGCTCCTTTCCCTCTTTGCTTTTAGGTGAATTTTGTATTGCTTTACCAAAATATTAGATCACCCATTCTTTTGTATTTTCCTTGGATAATGTGTCTTATTCTCTTATTCACTATTTTGTACTGCTTTCTCATCATTCTTGAGAACATCAAAAGGATTCTCATCATTATATTCAATTTCTCCTTGAATGTGTCCATATTTGTCCTTCTTTTACTTATTACTCATTCTGTTCATCTATTCCTACTTGTATTGCTTGTTTCTAACAATACAATAACTTGATAGAAATTTTCTTTGATCGGCTACAATCTTAGTGGCTAAGATTCCTTTCTTCCTATTTCACATTATACTCACACTCTTGCTTTGATTCAAATAATTTAGGGTGAATAGTCCAGTGACGCTCCTCATCATGCCCTCCTAAATAATACTCCTAGCAATATTTCAGCATGTAATCATATTAAAACTTTATCCATTTCGACTTGATCTCCCTAGTTATATCATCTTCCTTATTAATCCTCACCATTTTTGGTAATTTTTCTATAAAAATTTTGTACAACTAGGTCTCGTCTGATTCCTAGTAGTCATATCTATTATGAGTGGTTTTCCTACTGCTGATGAAATTGAAAAAATTATCTATTTAAAAAAATAGTGTTAAATCAGACTATGAAATCCACGGTACCCCAATTGTTACATCAACTTCAAACCATGGATCCCATTTGAGCATTCCATCTGCTAATACATTTCTTTTGACTTAGGCTGTTGTAGAAAGTGTCTTCACTTAGTCCTTCAAATTGGTAATCCTGAATAGAATATGTCTTGCATCCAAAACACCCAAAGTCCATTCATTCTTGATTCCACATTGACCCGGAATAGTTTTCCTCAATTTTTTAATATTCAGTTTTCCATACAAAAACTTTCCTACAATCACATATTATAGATTCTCCCAAATGATGAACAAGTTGACTTCTAATTTCTTCCAAGTGATATTAAATTCATGACTATAAAATTTGGTGGTACAATAGGTACTGGTGAGGTAAGTGATTTAGGTTTCAAGAATATTGGCATATTGATTTTGTTTTGTAGGCATTATTATGTTTAGATTATTAGGTTTAGGGTTGTTCTTCTATGGTAGGAGAGAAAATTCCTCCGGAGGAATAGTCCCACTAGCGGAGGTTACGACTATGTTGACTGGTGTCAATACTAGGTTTCACTTTCTAGGGTTTAGGGTTTTGAGAGATTTTTTTCTCGTATAACTAGTCAACTACTCATCCATTCAACTATAATGTGGAGCTAAATAGGAAAGTCAACTATATTATTTCTAAGTTGTCATCCATCAGAAAGGATAAAACTGTTGGCGCCTAATTTTAATGTTTAACAACTTTGCAGGATTCAGGTACATTGTGATATAAAAGGAAGAAGTATCAATCATATTATGAGATATTCATCAAGGCTACCTCAATGAAAAGTAATCAATAATAGTCGTGAATATATCAATTTAGAATTCCTCAAGTCAAGCATATCAATCAGTAGCTTGTATCATAGGAAACAAGAACTTCTCAGATTTCAAGAATAGATATTTAAAGAGAAAGGATTGCAGGTCAAAAGAAATTAAGAGGCCATATTTATGGTTCAACCTTATTCCTGAAAAGAGGATATTTTACATCTCATTTTCATAAATCAAATATCTTAGGTTGCCTTATAGTTATTTAAAGGCATGGAAGATTAAGCGAGAGTCATACATCTTGTCTCAACCTTATCTAACCCCTTGTTCTACTTTTATTAAATATTGTAATCTCTATAAGTTTGTTGTGTAACAAAAAAGTAAAGAGAGAAAATAATATAATTGGCCAGACATTGTATCAAAAATAGAGAAAAGAAAAGGTAGTATGAGTATAAGCCAAAAAGTTAAGTTCAAATCTTGTATTACCCTTATTCACCAAAAGAGTTAGTAGAATCTGTTGCAATCCAATGAGACTAAAATAAGACATATTCTGGATCGTAATCAATATAAAAAAATATCAATATAAAATATTTGGTGTCATTTTATATTTAAGCACTTCCAATTCAAAGATTACTTTGCTTCTTCAATACTATTCATACAATTGACTCACTATTATAGTAAGTCGATTGAAAAAAAAAAACATCCTCTCTTGCACTTGCAACTTTCACGTTGGTTGTAAGAGAAACTCATCAAGGGTGTGCTTCTAGAGTATGATTAGAATTTGTAGAACCATCAACTACACAGAGTAGTTTACTAGTACATATTGGTGTTAAGACTCCTTTATGATTTTTCATATCCAATTTAGATAGAATGTTCTATGCTCTTAAATTTACTATCATCACTCTCAAATCAATAGCTTTCTACTATCAAATAAATAAATATAAGACTATACATCAATTATTGTGAAAACCACAGAGTACACATTATGACTTTCAAATAATCTAAAATAAAGATTAAACTAAAATAATACATTATCAATAGAATTATTGCATATAACATTATATCAAATTTATACAACCAACCTTGATAGAGATGAGAAAAAATAGACATCATGACAATCACTTTTTGAATTTGTTTCATTTTTAAATCCATTATTGATGATATGTTGTACTAATCATCATCCCTTCACGTGCAACAAGAATTCATTCAATTTCATTTATGACAAGCAATTGATTTTCCTCATGAAGTTTTTTCCAAAAAAATATTGAGAGTTATTTCAATTTTTATAACTCTTCTTTTTAGTTTGTTCCATCTTTTTGGATTATTAGAGTGCATGCCATTCAAATTCTATATTAAAGTACAGATTATTCAGATTCTATGTCATAAAATCCTCATTGACTTATCTCTATTCCATCAAGAATCATACACTAAAATAGGACATATAATTTCAAATGGACAATATCTTTAGGAACAAATTTTAGCAATAAGAAAAGCTACAATCTAAAATCAATATTGATGTAAGAACTCTTATGATCCTTTTGAGTTTTCTAAGTATTTTTTAGTTTTGCTCATTTTTATAGTTTTTATACATTATTTGTGACTTGTGAGGATGAGTGGCTTGAATTCCTAGATTAGATAGATTTTAGATGAGCTTTTCAGTTTGAAGATTTGAAAGTTATTTTGATTAAAGTTAACATTTTAGGTTAATAAGCTTCAATTTGCATTTGGACAGTTTTATTAGATAAGAAAGATGATTTTTAACTTATTTGGGTGATTGGTAATGATCCCAAGGTGTTTAAGAGTGATTTGAGCTTTTGATTGAGTTTTTGAGTTTTAAAAAAGTTAATTTTGATTATAACCAAGTTTTTATCAAGATGACCTCAGATCAGTAATTTGTTGATTCTAACTGGTCAAAAATATAATTTTTAATCAATATGCATGTTTGATTTACTTTGTGGGTTTCAAATGAATTTCAAAGGTCTATTCAAAAAAATTGTGAAGTTGGGTATTGTTGGTTTTTGTTGATATCTGGTGCTTGTTCACCTTTCTTTGACTTAAGTAAAGGATCGACTATGTTCGTGAAGAAAGATTTAATTTTCCTTCTCATCACGGGACCCTTATCGCGTTACTAAAGGGAGTAGAGTTAAGGTCAATAACATTGTTCTTCATGTTTGCGAGTGAGGATGCATTTGTAAGGTCGGATCTAGATTGATCTGTCGTGTTTGTATCACTACATCCCATATAGAGAATGAACTATTTGGACAAATTTTTTTTCAATCTTGACTTCAAAAACTCAATTTTAGGAGTTTGAAAATTCAATTGTGGATGATTTCAATAGGATTTTACTTGATCTCTTTGTGTGAAATGATTCTAACCTTCTAATTATGTTTTTTTTACTATTCTATAATCTAACTAGTATTTGAATTGGGAAATTTGGGAATTTTTACTTAAAGTGAGAATAATTCTTTGATTTTGGGACTGATTAACAGTCTATTTTAGCTGATTTTGATGTGAGAATTTCTCAAATTATGGGTAAATCTATTTTAAAAGAAATTTTTAGATTTGACACTCTGGCTTGGGATTGACTTTTTGACTTATTTTTTGAGCCAAATTTTTATATGGCAATATGAGTGTCTGCAAAGTCTTGCACTTATGTAAATTATATATTTAACCAGAATGAGATTTTTTGAAGGCATTGCAGAAGGTCAAAATTATAACTTGACATTTTCATGCTTTTTTTAGCGCAGCATGAGATTTTCTAGACTTTTTATTAAGTGTTGTGTTGGTAATTGCTAATTTTTGTCACAGCCTAATTTCTCAAGTCGTGGTGACGTCTACCTTATCTCCCCTCCCCCCGTAGGCAAGCCAAACCATAGTCCGGATTAATAGGTAACGGGCTAATAGGCAAAAATCAGAAAAAGTCGCTTATAATGATAGCAATAGTAATAGGAAGTAACAAACAGAAAGTAAAGTTGTCTTATATACTAAAACGAGGGAAGAAAAAGGACCAAATACACAAAAAAATCCCTACCAAGACCTGGCAAGGTCGGTACTAGAGCCACTACTAAAATATACCCAGGGTACTAGACATAATCAAAAATATACCCAATATACACATGCAATCTCGAGTACAAAAGACTAAACCAGAGTAGATAGAGGAGGATCAGCCCCGGACGATAGTAAGCTCACCCTGTTACAAATTAGTACTGAAAGGTAGGAATCACGTCAATGTCGGCTGCTACTATTGCATCAGGAAAAAGATACAGAAGTGTAGTATGAGTACCAAAGTAACGGGTACTCAATAGGTATCATCGACCAACTGAGCTCAATATAGGAAAGGTATAATTATAATGCAAGGATGTAATCTAAGTCAACAGTAAAAAAGGACAGAAAGGTAAACAACTGCCAAGCTATGCCAATAAGATAAAGGAATAAATGTAAGCGATAAAGAAAATAAATTACACAGTAATTAAAGACAAATCAAACATAAACTAACTGGGCATCCATAAGCCCGCTAGGTACACAAATATAACCTAACTAGCCCCCTATAAGCCCGCTAGACATACTGAAGAAGACAATTAACCCAACCGTATCCCCATAAGCTGGTGGGACACATAAGTAGCAATTAAAGAAAATAAACGTAAATAATTTGTAACTGAGTCATTCCCAAGATATCATGATAGTCATCCAGATGTGCACCGGACTTGAACCGACACCAATGGATAGTAACGACAGGCCACAAGGCTTGAATCGGTAGTGATGGATAATAACAAGAGGACACGTGCTAAATGCGAATCGGACATAGTGGGTAATAACGATAGGCCACATATATAATATACACTAGAACTCATAATCAGATGCCAAACTCAAACCGAAACTCAAAGGAACCATGATCATAATCGAATGCTGGACTTGAACCGAAATGCAAAGAAACCACAACCATAATCAGACGCCGAACTCGAACCCGAACTCAAAGTAACCATGCCAACTATAATACAAAAGTCCATACCATACCATAACAATGTCAACATGGTACAAAAATTTACAGTTAATGACAGAAATAAAGTATATATTGAACCTGAACAAAAGCTAAAATACAACTAATTACCATAGCATTGTCTTTATTTAAAAGGGGCAAATTCAAGGTTTTTCAATTTAATTCCACATCCTAAAGTGATAGACGTTATATTATATAGAAAGACAAATATCAATATTTACTATAACGGAGTCCTAATCCGGATAAATAAGGCATGTTATAGATATCAAATGGTACGCAACTACAAAGATTTATCCAAAACTAGCATAATAGTACACAGTTTCAGTAAAAGCTCAATCTAAAAGTAGGCTAGGCCTAGCCTACATGGGCGCCAAAGCTAAAATATCTTTTCGCGAAGCCTCCAAATAGTGCCACTAAAACTTGAGCTTGAATAAATTGATATGGTATGAAATTTCCTCCTTGATGCAATCAAGCGTGAGTGAAAATTGATGGCAAAACTTCCTTTGTTTTAAAAATAATTATACTAACGGAATGTTCTTGTTTCTTTTAAAACTGTGAATGTTAGAATGAAATGTGCATTTATATATACAAATGCACATATTCCTTAATGCTTATTCTTAGCATGACATGTCACCATATTAACTAATGTAATGACGCCTTAAGTGGTGTCCTTCCATGCGGAGGGTGTGTGGAAACACCACCCCCACTCGGATATTGCATAAATTCATGATAAAATAAATATAATATTTTAAATATGTCATAATTAATAGAAAAATATTTCTATAAAACCTCTATTATATATTAATAATATTTTAACATTTATAGATTTACTATCTCCGCTTAAAATGTTAATAGACTATAAAAGCTACTATAAAGTAATATAAATATATCAGAACTCAAGAACTTTTATACAAGTAAAAAATATTTTAGAAGGGTAGTAAATTATTTCTACCAAATGTCAAATTAAATTAAATTATCCACAATATATTTAGATATAACTAAAATTCTCAAATGAACTGCCTGGAAATCGAACTATCAGTCCTAACAAGTCATAAATAACTTGGGGCAATTATAGAAAAGCTATGCATATCGAAAACGTGTTAAAATAAAGAAAATGACTGTAAGGGTCATCACAATTTTATAGCATTTATATTTGTTTAGATGATATATTTTCTCCCATATTTGTGGTATTCACTTATATTTCATCATAGTTCACATAAATAATATTTGATGAATTAAATGAATTTTCTTTAAAAACCTAAGGAAAGGATCTGAAGGTACTTAAATATGGTTTTGAGATATGACAACTTTTTTTTGGAATATTCTCCTCTGGCCTATTGATAGAATCCGAATAAAATGATGATATTATATTCTTTTATGGCCTACTAGCCGGATTTGATTCCCATAGGTCATGACCAACCTATAGAGATGGTGTGTGTATTATTACAGTAGTCAACGTATCATTATCACCTCATATGCATTGCATTGCACGATCTACATAGATATTGTATGCGGCTTATTGAGGAAGGCCAGGTAGATAGGTCGGAACCACATCAGGAAACTCTCGAACCACAGGAACGGAGTCAAGCAATAGACTCCCAACACTGACATCCGGAACATAAGCATGAAATAAATCACAACCCCTCGATATTAGTCCCCTAGACAAAATGTAAAAATAATCCCCATCGACACGCAACTAACAGAACCCTGCCACACAATCGGGGTATGCCAGGCAAGGCTAAAGTAACATCTTAGAAAAATAATCCAAGAGCTCATGACAATGAGATAACCAATTCATGCCTGGAACCACATCGAAATCTACTATTTCTAGGACAATGAGATCAACCTTAGTACCAAACTCCCAAACGATCACCAAACATGATCTATATACTCGATCCACTACTAAAAAAATCACCCAGAGGGATAGACATATGTAATGAAACCCAACCGTAAAGCAAAATAAGCAAAAATATATGAAAATGTGAATCGGTATTACTCAAAGCAGAAGCTAGCTGATGGAATACAGAAATCATACCTGTGATCACAACATCTGAAGCCTCAGTCTCAAATCTACCTGGTACATCATACAAATGACACTGTCCACTACTAGAGTGGGTGCCTATCCGGCCACCTCTAGAACCCTGTAAACCATCCCCATGACTCTGCGCATCACCCCTACCTAATGGCTGCACTAACCTGATCGGTAGTGTATTCAAAACTGAAGGCTCAATCATCCTACGTTAAGGACACACATGAGGGAAGTGACCAACAACCTCGCAATCATAACATGCCCCAAGCACCCTACTCTATCTAGAAGTTCCGACGGATACGAAATAATTACCCCGACTCGACGATCTTGACTGAACACCCTTCTGCGGTTGTTTGCTGTTCTGACTACTAGAACCAATATAACTGGGCTGACCTCTCACCTTTAGGTCGACCTCGACCCCAAATCAAAACTTTAAAAGTAAACTCAGGGTCCCAATCTCTAGCTCTCGAACCTCGCATCCTAGCCATCTGTGTAAAGAGTGAACCAATAAAGGTTACAACTAACTTAGGTATAACGCATGAAAATGGATCAAGAAAATGAGATTGTTCTCTAAAAATGCTCTAAAGCCTCCCTAAGATAAGATACAGATGTCTCTGTACATATCCGCGAGACTCTACTAAACATTGGCTCTAGTACCAATAGTATTGGTAAAACGTAGGCTCTAATATCAAGTTGTCACGGCATGATTTTTCAAGTCATGATGGCACCTACCTTATCTCCCAGTATGCTAGCCAAACTATAGCCTGGAATAATAAGTAACGCGCTAATAGGCAGAAAATAGAAAAGGTCGCTTATAATGATAGCAATAGTAATAACAAGTAACAAATAGAAAGTAAACCTATCTCATATACTAAAATGAGGAAAGAAAAATAACCAAATACACAAAAAAATCCCTCCCAAGACCTGGTAAGGTCGGTACTAGAGCCACTACAAAAATATACCCAGAGTACTAGAAAAAATCCAAAATATACCCAATATACACAAGCAATCTCGAGTACAAAAAACTAAACCAGAGTTGATAGAGGAGGATCATCCTCAAACGACAGTAAGCTCACCCCACTCCGAATCAATACTGGAAGGTAGGAATCACGTCAATGTCGGCTGTTACTATTCAGATCTGTATCAGGAAAAAGATGTAGAAGTGTCATATGAATACCAAAGCAACGGGTACTTAGTAGGCATCATCGGCCAACTGAGCTCAATACAAAAAAGGTATAACTACAATGCAAGGATGTAATCTAAGTAAAGGGACAGAAATGTAAACAACTACCAAGCTACGCCAATGAGATAAAAGAATAAATGTAAGCAATACAGAAAATAAATAACATAGTAATTACAGACAAATCAAACATAACTAACTGGACCCCCATAAGCCCGCTAGGCACACAAACATAACCTAACTAGCCTCTCATAAGCCCGCTAGGCACACTGAATAAGACAATTAACTAAATTGTACCCCATAAGCTGATGGGACACACAAATAGCAATTAAAAAAATAAACATAAAAAATTTGTAACAGCCATTCCTAAGAAATCATGATAGTTATCCAGATGTGCACTGGACTTGAACCGGCACTAATGGCTAGTAACAGGAGGCTAGATACCAAACTAGAACCGGTAGTGATGGATAATAATAAGAGGGACACATGCTGGATTCAAACCGAACATAGTGGGTAATAACGATAGGCCACATATATAATATACACCAGAACTCATCATCAGATCTTGGTCTCAAATCGAAACTAAAAGGAACCATGATCATAATCAGATATCGGAGTCAAACCGAAACTCAAAGGAACCACAACCATAATCAGACGCTGGACTCGAGCCCAAACTAAAAGTAACCATACCAACGGTAATATTAAAGTCTATACCATTCCATAACAATGTCAACGTGGCACCAAAACTCACAGTCAATGAAAGAAATAAAGTATATATTGAACCTGAATAGAAGCTAAAATACGTCTAATTACCATAGCACTATCTTTATTTAAAAGGGGAAAATTCAAGGTTTTACAATTTAATTCCACGTCCTAAAGTGATAGACGTTATATCATATTAAAGGCAAAATATCAATATTTACTAGAACGGAGTCCTAATTCGGATAAATAAGGCATGTTATGTATATCAAATGGTATGCAACTACAAAGATTTATCCAAAACTAGCATAATAGTACACAGTTTCAATAAATAAACTCAATCTAAAAGTAGGGTAAGCCTAATCTACCTGAACGCCAAAGCTAAAATATCTTTTTGTGAAGCTTCCTAATAGTGCCACTAAAACCCGAGCTTGAATAACGTGATATGGTATGAAATTTCCTCCGTGATGCAATCAAGCATGAGTAAAAATTGATAGCAAAACTTCCTTTGTTTTAAAAATAATTATACGAACAGAATGTTTTGTTTCTTTTAAAACTGTGAATGTTAGGATGAAATTAACATTTATATATAAGAATGTTCATATTCTTTAATGCTTATTCTTAGCATGACATGTCACCATATTAACTAATGTAATGACAACTTAAGTGGTGTCCTTCCATACGGAGGGTGTGTGGCAACACCACCCCCGCTCTTTGTTATATTCGTACTCGGATATTGCATAAATTCATGGTAAAATAAATATAATATTTTGAATATGTCATAACTAATAGAAAATTATTTCTAATAAAACCTCTATTATATAATAATAATATTTTAATATTTGTAGATATACTATTACCACTGAAAATGTAAGTAGGCTATAAAAGCTACTATAAAGTAATATAAATATATCATAACTCAAGAATTTTTACACAAGTTAAAAATATTCTAGAAGGGTGATAAATTATTTCTACCAAATACTAAATTAAATTAAATAATTCACAATATATTTAGATATTACTAAAATTCTCAAACGAACTATCTAGGAACCGAACTACCAGTCCCCTCAAGTCATAAATAACTTTGGGCAATTATAAAAATGCTCTTCATATTATAAAAATGCTCTTCATATCGAAAACATGTTAAAATACAGAAAAAGACCATGAGGGTCATTACAACATCCACTACTAGAAGAACTTTTGTCTGCGAAAGTAAAGAATAAAGACATACCTAAGGACTCAAATAAGTAGGGATACTAGGTGCGCATACCACGCTCGGGAGGAAGACTAGGTAGATTGGTCAGAACTACATCAGGAAAATCTCAAACCACGAGAATGGAGTCAAGCGATAGACTCCCAACACTGACATCCGGAACATAAGCATGAAATGACTCACAACCCCTCGATATTAGTCACCTAGACGAAATGTAAAAATAATCTCCATCGACACGCGACTAACAAAACCTTGCCACACAATCGGGGTATGCCTAAAACCACATCAAAATCTGCCATATCTATGACAATGAGATCAACCTAAGTACCAAACTCCCAAACGATCACCAAACACGATCTATATATCCAATCCACTACTAAAAAAAATCACCCAGAGGGATAGCTATATCTAATGAAACCCAACTGCGAAGCAAAATAAGTAAAAATATATGAAAATATGGAATTGGTATCAATTAATGCAGAAGCTGGCTGATAAAATATAAAAATCATACCTGTGATCACAACATCTGATGCCTCAACCTCAGAACTACCTGATACAGCATACAAATGACCCTGTCCACTACTAGATTGGGTGTCTTCTGACTACCTCTAGAACCCTGTGGACCATCCCCACGACTCTGTATATCACCCTCTACCTAATGGCGACACTGACCTGATGGCAATGCAGTCAAAACTGAAAGCTCAATCATCCTATGTTGAGGGAACGCATGAGGGAAATGACCAACAACCCTGTAATCATAACATGCCTCGAGCACCCTGTTCTATCTAGAAGGTCTGGTGGATTTAAAATGATTACCCCAACTCAACGATCTTGACTTAACACCCTTTTACGGATTGTTGCTGCTCTGACCACTAGAACCTCTAAACTGGACTGACCTCTGACCTCTAGGTCAACCTCGACCCCTAATAGAAACTTTAAAAGCAAACTCAGGGTCCCGATCTCTAGCCTTCGAACCTCGCATCCTAGCTATCTGCATAAAGAGTGAACCAATAAAAATTACAACTAACTTAGGCTTAAGGCATGAAAATGGATCAAGAAAATGAGATTGTTCCCTAAAAATGCTCCGTTGCCTCCCGAAAATAGGATACAGACATTTTTCTGCCGATTCGCGGGACTCTACTAAACATTGGCTCTAGTACCAACATACCAGTGAAACTTAGGCTCTGATACCAAGCTGTCATAGCCTGATTTCTCAAGTCGTGATGGCACCTACCTTATCCCCCAGTAGGCTAGCCAAACTATAGCCCAAAATAATATGTAATGGGCTAATAGGCAAAAATTAGAAAAGATCACTTATAATGATAGCAATAGTAATAACAAGTAACAAACAGAAAGTAAACCTGTCTCATATACTAAAACGAGGAAAAAAAAATAAATGCACAAAAGAATTCCTCCTAAGACCTATAAAGTCAGTACTAGAGCCACTACTAAAATATACCCAGAGTACTAGACAGAATTCAAAATATACCCAATATACATAAGCAGACTCAAGTACAAAAGACTAAACAAGAGTAGATAGAGGAGGATCAGTCTCGGATGACAGTAAGCTCACCCTACTCTAAATCAGTACAGAAAGGTAGGAATCACGTCAATGTCCGTTGCTACTAGTCGGATCTGCATCAGGGAAAAGATGCAAAAGTGTAGTATGAGTACCAAAGCAATGAGTACTCAGTAGGCATCATCGACCGACTAAGCTCAATACAAAAATGGTATAACTACAATGCAAGGATGTAATATAAGTCAATAGTAAAAAGGTATAGAAAGGTAAACAACTGCCAAGCTATGCCAATAAGATAAAGGAATAAATATAAGTGATACAGAAAATAAATAATTCAGCAATTCCAGACAAATTAAACATAACCTAACTGGGCCCCCATAAGCCCGCTAGGCACACAAACATAACCTAATTGGGGGGCCCTAAGCCCGCTAGGCACACTGAATAAGACAATTAACTCAACTGTACCCCCATAAGCCGGTGGACCACACAAATAGCAATTAAAAAAATAAACATAAAAAATTTGTAACAGCCATCCCAAGAAATCATGATAATTATCCAGATGTGCACTGGACTTGAACCGGAACTAATGGATAGTAATGAAGGCTAGATACCGGACTAGAACCGATAGTGATGGATAATAACAAGAGGACACATGCTAGATTCAAACCGGACATCGTGGGTAATAATGATAGGCCACATATATAATATACACTAGAACTCATCATCAGATGTCGAGCTCAAACCGAAACTAAAAAGAACCACGATCATAATCAGATGTTGGAGTCGAACCAAAACTCCAAGGAACCACAACCATAATCAGAAGCTGGACTCAAACCCAAACTAAAGTAACCATACCAACTGTAATATTAAAGTCCATACCATTCTATAACAATGTCAACGTGGCACCAAAATTCCCAATCAATGACAGAAATAAAGTATATATTAAACCTAAACAGAAGCTAAAATACATCTAATTACCATAGAAATGTCTTTATTTAAAAGGGGAAAATTCAAGGATTTGCAATTTAATTCCACACCTTAAAGTGATAGACGTTACATTATATTGAAAGGCAAAATATCTAAATTTACTAGAACAGGGTCTTAATTCGGATAAATAAGGCATGTTATATATATCAAATGGTATGCAACTACAAGTATTTATCCAAAACTAGCATAACGGTATACAATTTCAGCTAAAAGTAGGGTAAGCCTAGCCTACCTGAACGCCAAAGCTAAAATATCTTTTTGTGAAGCCTCTGAATAGTGCCACTAAAACCCGAGCTTGAATAACTTGATATGGTATGAAATTTCCTCCATGATGCAATCAAGCGTGAGTGAAAATTGATAGCAAAACTTCCTTTGTTTTAAAAATAATTATACAAACAAAATGTTTTTGTTTCTTTTAAAACCTTGAATGTTGGAATGAAATTTACATTTATATATAAGAATGTTCATATTCCTTAATGCTTATTCTTAGCATGACGCGTCACCATATTAACTAATGTAATGACACCTTAAGTGGTGTCCTTTCACGCGAAGGGTGTGTGGAAATACCACCCCCGCTCTCCGTTATATTCGCACTCAGATATTGCATAAATTCATGATAAAATAAATATAATATTTTGAATATGTCATAATTAATAGGAATTATTTTTAATAAAATGTCTATTATATAATAATAATAATAATAATATTTTAATATTTGTAGATTTACTATCTTCACTTAAAATATTAATAGACTATAAAAGCTATAATAAAGTAATATAAATATATCATAACTCAAGAATTTTTATACAAGTAAAAAATTTTTGAGAAGGGTAGTAAATTATTTCTACCAATTGCCAAATAAAATTAAATAATCTACAATATATTTATATATTACTAAAATTATCAAACGAACTGCCTGGGAACCTAACTATCAGTCTCAACAAGTCATAAATAACTTGGGCCAATTATAGAAAAGCTCTGCATATCAAAAATGTGTCAAAATACAGAAAATGACCGTAAGGATCATTATAATTTTCAAGCATTTATATTTGTTTAGATGATATATTTTCTCCCGTATTTGTGGTATTCACTTATATTTCATCTTAGTTCACATAAATAATATTTGATGAATTAAACGAATTTTGTTTAAAAGCCTGAGGAAAGGATCTGAAGGTACTTAAATATGGTTATGAGATATGACAACTTTTTTTTGGAATATTCTCCTCTGGCCTATTGATAGAATCCGAATAAAATGATGATATTATATTCTTCTATGGCCCACTAGCTGGATTTGACTCCCATTGGTCATGACCAACCGATAGAGGTGGTGTGTGTATTATTATAGTGGCCAACGTATCATTATCACCTCATATGTATTGCATTGCACGATCTACGTAGATATCTTATGCGGCTTATTAATAGATGAATTGATGTTATCTAAGAAACTTAATTGTGGTAGATTCTAATTTAGTTAATTATTTTCTCAGTTGAGACTTTATTGACTCATGTGCATTGTATTGAGTTCTAATTTACTATTTGAGTAAGTACGACGGTTAGAAAGTAACACCATCTTTTAAAATGTTATTATAAGGGTCGATCGACAATATTGTTGAGTACACGTGTTTTTTTATATTATTTGTCCTTGCTTTCTATACTTTTGAGGATGCTCACTTAAGGTGTTTTGTCAAAATTTAGTTGTTTGGATGTTCCGCAACACCGAGCTCTTTATCTTTTATATTTCTTGTCTTTTAGTAGTTTTTTTTGGACAATATAGTACCTTTTTGGATCATATCTTTATATCTTAGAAGTTTGTACTTATTTCCAAGTCTTCTGGGTTTTGACTGTCTCTACTGTAATCTAATTGAATTTTATGATAAGTTTGTGTAAGACTTATTTTTGCTTTTTATATATATTATGTACTTTCATTAAATGATCTATTAATGAAGATTTGCTTTACCTACCAATGGAATTAGGATAAGTACTATCATGATCTCGATCTTTTGAATTGTGACAATCGAAAAGTAACATTGATTGTTATAAGATCTTAAAAGTAAAATATCTTTCATGACCTGAGAATTATTTCTCCACTAATTCTTTTTATTTACATGAATACATAGAAGAAATTTTTACATATATTATCTCAAAAAAAATGCTATCAACATTCAACTTCATTCAATCATCTGAACCCTAAAATATGATATAGTTTCCATACATTTCAAGACAAAATAGAAATTTGATATGCATCCTCAATTTCCAACATTCACTCTTTAACATATGAAGAGCAATAAAAATTATCAAACACTCGATATGTTTTATACATTCTTATAAATCTAGTTTCAAAACTAAAACTTATTTTTTAAAACTTGTCGTTATTGTAGGAAAGAGAGAAAGAGAGAAAGAGGTAAAAGAAAAAGAGTTATGAGAGAGAGTGGTGAGGTGATAGAGGAGAGGGGAAAGAGGTGAGTGAGAGAAATATGGTGGCCAAAAGAGGGAGCAAAGGGTAATTTTAGAGTTTGGCAATAATTTGCTATTATTTTGGACATAAAGGGTCATTTGGTATGAATTATAATTCATGAGTTAATTTATCCTACTTGAGAGATAAGATAAAATGAAGTATTCCAGAGTTAATTTTGAAATAAGATTTATATGGCGATTAAAGAGAGTAGAAAATTATCTAACTGTCTATCAAAAACATTATAGATCTTATACTAAATCTAATCATGGGATATTCTACCTTATTCTGCGTGCTCGTTTATTTAGTGGAATGCAATTCAAAATTAAGTCACTTAAATTTTTGATGATCATACGCATCAAAGGGTACATGTATGATTCCTAAGGAATATAGTATTATATTAATCAACTGACTTTATCAAGAAAAAGTATGCACAAGACTAATGTGGCGTGGAAGCACGACACTTTCTATGCTTAAAACCGTAAATTTATGCATGAACTTAGGGTATTTGTTGGCTATGATGCACTTTGGTGTGAATTGCAGGTAAAACGGGTCTACAATAGTACTTGAACAAAAAGATAAGAAAAAAATCTTAAAAAGATCAACTTCGATCAATATACGAGTCAGCACATGAGTTGTAACCAATCGATATGACTCACATACTGAATCGTATGAATAGCAGAACCAATAGCCAAACTGAGGAGCCAAGTATGAGAAAGATACGACTCAAGTACCCCAGCCGTAAGATAGGGTACGAGTTATATGTAGAATTCATGAGCATAACAGAACCTGAGCTACTATCCAGGAGGTGAAGTGTCAAAGCTATATGAGTTGGAAGTCTGAGTATGACTTGTATCAAGATGTCATATACAAACCAGTGTTTAAAACCTGAAAATGCTGAAGTCCTAGGCGGATACGAATAAAGGACATGAGTCTTACAATAAGGTACGACTCATAAGCAAAAGTCATATACTAAATAGAGAGTTGAAGCATTGGACAAATCAGACACTAGAATGGATACGACAAGGTAGGGTATGACTTGTAAATGGAGGACACGAGTAAAGACCGAGTCTTACCGACTGCCGACTTAACTTTATCTTTCCCATTTTTAATAGGATTTTTATGTTATTTTGAGATACTATAAATACCCTAGGGTTTATCTTTTATTAGGTTGTGCGTTGTAACATTCTTTTACGTGTTATTACATATTATTACATACTTTTACAATTGTTCTTAAGATTCTTAGGATTTTATTCAATTAAAGGCTCTGGAGTTTATTCATCTTATTCTTGTGAAATTGATTTTACGTGTTCTTCATTGATAATCATGATTTCTTGCACGAACATGAGCGGCTAATCTCCTTAGCTAGCGTTGTGGGAACCCTAGCAGATTAGCTATGTAGATAAAGTGTGAGACTCAATTGTTCTAGGGTTTCTGCATATAACTAAATTCTTCTTCACAATAATTAACCTCAAGTAGTTGTAGTATCTTGAGATTTCCTGTATTAGAATCTATTTGATAACCAAGCTTGTGATTGGGAAAACAAGATTAAGACAGTGAAACAATAACCAAGTATACCTGAGGTCATAGCAAGAGGCAGCAAGGTGACACCCCGAGACAATAACCAAGTGAAAGGATGAAATTTATCTTCTAAGCAGTAGATAATACCTATCTTATAGGCTTTGCATGCAAAACAATAGAATAATTGGGCTGATCATGAGAAATTTACATAGTTGAGAAGCCAAGGGAAACACAGACCTAGCTAGCATTCATCTCATATTGATTTCAACTCAAAAGCACATCAAAAATTGGTAGCTATTTGCAATTGATAACAAAATCCCCCAATTTACTTTCCTGTACTGCTCATGGATTACATCAAGGAAAGCAACTATTCATATTTTTCCTGTGGGATCGACCCCAGCCTTATTGGGTTACTATATTTATATTCGACCGTAATATACTTCTAGTTGAGGTGTAGTTTTGGGCGACATCAAATTTTGGCATCGTTGTCGGGAATGACGGTTGAGTAGTAAATTGAACTGGTAAAGTTCATGGATTTTTGATCTTTCTATTTTTGTTTAGGAATATGACGGTGTATGCCAAGTACTAGGAGTAGAGTCAATCCCTTACTCCCTTTTAATCTAGAGCTAGAAAGAATCCTTCAAACACCTAGAAGGATGTCAAGACAAGTTTGTGATGGGGTGCAAGATGCCCCACCTGTGGACCTAAATGCAGCACTCCTGCATGCTCCATTAGATCCACAAAATATTGCAGACTTATAGACATAACAACTGTTGAAGCAAGAACGTAGAGAAGTAAAAAAAGCCAAACTTGCTGCAGAGGTGGCAGTAGCTCAGCAAGGATTGGTACAACTGAGATAGGTTATTGATCATCGACTTTAGAGAGGCAGGGATCCAGTTATTCCATCATATTAACACTTAGACCCATATAAGGAAGATGATGAAGATCTGGGTTATGTTAAGCCTACGAAGTTTGGAGCCATTGTGCCTCCTCTTTTGGCCCCTAATATGAAGTTTGATATTACTAGTGCTATGATCTAATTGCTAAATCTGAAGGGAGTGTTTTCGAGAGCTACAAAGGATGGCGCAAACATGCACCTTATAAATTTTCTCGGGATATACACAAATTATAATATTCCAAGGGTTAATCAAGAAGTATTAAGGTTTAGGTTGTTCCTATTTTCTTTGACTCGAGAAGCATCATTGTGGTTAGGGGAACTACCAAGAGGATCTATCACAACTTGGCCTGAGTTGAAGACACAGTTTCTAAGTAGATTCTTCCCTCCTGCACGGATGTTATAGTTGAAGGATAAAATTTATGATTTTACATAACTACCTACAGAGTCTATGTATGAGGCATGGTTTCAATTTAAGAAGAAGCTAAGCATGGTACCAAATCATAGAACTAGAGGATCTAACTTGTCTAAGATCTTCTATCGATCATTAAATGATAGCTCAAGAGTTATGATAGATACTATTTTAGGAGGAGAATTTATGCGTCTTCACTGGGAAACTGCACAAAAAATAATAGATGATATTATGTTTACCAACAGAGGATAGCATACTCGAGATTCCGAATGTGGTGTTGGTACATATGCTATTAGAGCAACAAATACGTATGAAGCGGCAAATGATATGGTAGCACAAGAGGTTTCATAGCTTTGCACAGATATTTGCTTACAAAACAATTTGCATCAATGAGTGCTAAAAAGGTAAATGCAGTAATGGCACAGAGGTCTACCTCCAAACTATTCAAGATCAAATATGAAGAAGAGGCAAAGAATCTTGATCATAGATTGATAGATTTTCGAGCCCAAAGGCAAGGGAATCAAGGTTGAAACTATTATAATAATAGATACAGAGATAGGATCAGAGATAGAGATGGTTATTAGCGGCGTAAGGATGACTACAAAGAGAAGAGTGACAAGTATATTCCTCCAGGTAGTCGAGATACAGAGTCTAGAATGGAGGCATTTTTGGCCAAGCTGATCAATGGGCAAGAAAGTCAAGAAAACTATTTGCAGGATATAAAAGCTGATTTGTCAAGGTTGAACCAAAAAATTGAGTCACATGTGACAACAATCAAGCAGTTGGAGTAGCAGTTTGGTCAGATGTTAGCCATAGTGAATCAGAGGCAACCTATCACTCTTCTAAGTAATACAGTGGTAAATCCTAGAAATGATAGTCAATGATATGCCATTACCACTCAGAGTGGTAAGGATACTTCAAATCCACTTGTACCACAACTGATAAGTAAAAGAGTGGGGATGAGCTAGTTGACATTGGGAGCAACAGCAAGCAGAATAAAGAAGAATAAAATGCTACAGAGCCTGTGCTGAAGCCCATTCCAAGACCACTTTGTCCCTATCCTCAAAGATTGAGAAAGTAACAAAAAAGGTAGGTATAAGAAATTTTTGTCTATGTTAAAAGGGTTAACTGTTAACATACCGCTTGTAGAGGCATTAGAGAAAATACCAGGATATGCAAAATTCATGAAGGATTTGATCATGAAGAAAAGGTCAGTCAGTTATGAACCTATTGACAATATTCATCATTGCAGTGTTGTAGTCACTAGATCTTTAGTAGAGAAGAAGGAGGACCCTGGCGCTTTCACAATACCTTGCATTATTGGGTATTTCAAATTCACTCGACCATTATGTGGTTTGGGGGCTAGAATCAACCTCATGCCCTTTGATGTATTCAAATAATTGGGGTTGGGAGCTCCTAAACCAACTACCATGAGACTAGTAATGGCAGACAGAACAGTGAAGAAGCATATTGGTATTCTTTAGATGTGTTAGTTAAAGTGTTTTCTTTCATAATTCCTGCTGATTTTGTTATATTAGATTGTGAAGTGGACTTTCAAGTCTCTATTATCTTAGGAAGATCATTTTTGGATACAGGTAGGACACTGATTGATCTAGAGAAAGGACATCTGATGTTGTGACTCAATGATGAACAAGTGACATTCAACGTATACAAATCTAAAACAGCCTGATGAATTGAGAGTGGTGTCTATGATTGATGTAGATAATGAGAAGAAAGATTTATTCCATAATGTTGATGTAGTTACTCTGTGGAATAATGGTTCTAGTATAATTGTTCATATGGAAGAGAGACTAGGTGTCGAAGCTCTTGCGGCTATGATTATGAATTTCAACTCTGAAGGTATCGAGGAGTATGAAGAGTTAGTAAGTGCATTTCATGGTGATGGTTATAATTATTCACCAAAGAATCTTGATCTAGATTTCAATAATAGAACTACTCCACTAGCTTGTCTATCAATTGAGGAACCATCGGTGTTAGAATTAAAGGCCCCCTATCTCACTTGTAATACGTATTTTGGGGGGCCAACAATACTTTTTTAGTTATTATTGCAGCTAATCTGAGCCAGTCAAAGATAGAAGCATTGTTGTCCGTGTTGCAGAATTTCCAGGGGGCCATTGGATAGTCCATTGCAGATATTGTTGGTATTCCACCTAGTTTGTATACTCATAAAATTCAGCTTAAGCCAGATTGTGTTCCATCTATTGAACATCAATGTCGACTTAATCCTCCTATGAAAGAGGTGGTTAAGAAGTAGATCATCAAGTGGTTGGATATTGGTGTAGTACTTCCCATTGAAGATAGCAAGTGGGTTAGTCAATTCAATGCATTTTGAAGAAATATGGAATAACTGTAGTGCCTCATGAGAAAAATGATCTAGTTCCAAAGAGGTTAGTCACTCGATGGAGAGTGTGCATGGATTATAGGAAGCTGAATACTTGGACTCAGAAGGACTATTTTCCAATGTTGCTCATGGAACAGATGCTGGACAAGTTAGCAGGCAGAGGACGGTATTGTTTTATTGATGGGTACTCTGATTACAATCAGATCACTATTTTACTACAAGACCAAGAGAAGGCTACTTTTACAAGTCCTTATGAGACCTTTTCTTTCAAAAGAATGTCATTTGGTCTATGCAATGCTCTAGCCACATTTCAGAATGTATGATGTCTATTTTTTTATATGGTGGAAGACACTATTGAAGTTTTTATGGATGACTTTTCAGTAGGTTGGGATTCTTTTGATGATTGTCTCAATCACTTGGCAAAATCTTAACAGAGGTGTGAAGAATGCAACTTGGTACTTAATTGGGAGAAGTGTCATTTCATGGTCAAACAAGGAATTGTGCTTGGGCATAAAATTTTGAAAGGAGGCATAGAGATTGATCGAGCGAAGATTGAGGTTATTCAAAAATTACCTTATCCAATTTTTGTAAAGGGAATTTGGAGTTTTCTAGGGCATATAGGGTTTTATAGGTGATTTATCAATGACTTCTCAAAGATTGCTAGTCCACTTTGCAAGCTTCTTAAGAAGGAGGTAAAATTTGATTTTGATGATGCATGTAAGAAGGCTTTTGAAAGCCTAAAAGAGAAGTTGGTATCTACCCAATCATTAATTCTCTTGATTGGTCTTCACTATTCGAAGTTATGTATGATGCCAGCGGATTGGCCTTAGAGGCTGTACTAGGCTAAAGAAAAGAAAAGATACTTCATCCCATCTACTATGCTAGTAAGGTACTTAGTCCTACACAAAAGAACTATACCATGATGGAGCAAGAGTATTGGCAGTGGTTTTTGCTATTGAAAAGCTTAGATCTTACTTGATTGGGACAAAGGTGATTGTGCACACAGACCATGCGGCATTGCGGTACTTAATGGCTAAGAAGGATGCAAAGCCAAGGCTTATCTTTTGGGTGCTGCTGTTGCAAGAATTTGATTTTGAGGTGAAAGATAGAAAAGGCATAGAAAATTAAGTTGCGGATCACTTGTCTAGACTAGATAAGGAAGCTATGCAGAAGGTTGCTAAGGGATTAAAGATTGACGACAGTTTTCCAGATGAACAGATATTGGCAGCTTCCAAAGATCTAATTCTATGGTTTGCAGATTTTGCAAATTACTTAGCAAGTGATCTAGTCCCAGAAGATCTTTCATATCAGCAAAGGAAGAAGTTCATGCACGAGGTAAGAAAATTTTTCTGGAATGAACCTTATTCTTTTATAATTTGTGCAGATGGAATCATTTCTAGGTGCATACCTAAAACACAGATGATGAGCATACATGAAGTGTGTTATTCATCTCTAGTAGGTGGTCATCATAGAGGGGCCCGTAAAGCTCATAAGATCCTGCAATGTGGCTATTATTGGCCGACTATATACAAAGATGCTCATGACTATGTTGCTACGTGTGATCAATTTCAACAACAAGGTACTATTTCTAGAAGACATGAATTACCTAAACCCCTATCTTAGAATTGGAAGTGTTTCATGTATGGGGCATAGATTTCATGGGACCTTTAGAGAGTTTGTGTGGCTTGAAGTACATACTTGTAGTTGTTGACTATGTGTCGAAATGGGTAGAAGCAATTGTGCTTCCTAACAATGAACTAAGGAGTTTTGTTATATTTGTGAGAAAGAATATCTTTTCTCAATTCGGTATTCCACGTGCTATTATTAGTGATGAAGAGTCACATTTTTCCAATCATCCTTTCAAGATTCTGCTTGAAAAATAATGTGTGGATCACAAGTGGAAACACCTTATCATCCACATACTAGTGGATAAGTTGAAGTGTATAATAGAGAAATTAAGTCCATATTGGCAAAGACTATGAATGCCAATAGGACTGATTGGGCGAGAAAGTTAGATAACACATTATGGGTCTATCGTATAGCTTACAAAACTCCCATAGGTGCTTCATCCTATCAGTTGGTGTATGGAAAGGCTTTCCATTTACTAATTGAGCTTGAGCATAAGGCACTATGGGCGTTGAAGAAGCTGAATTTAGATTGAAAGGATGCAACCAAGTCGAGGTTGAATAACATCAATGAGTTGGATGAATTTCGGCTTCGAGCATATGAAAGTTCAGCACTCTAAAAGGAAAAAATGAAGTTGTATCATGACCGAAAGAGTGATAAGAGGGTTTTTGAAAACATGACCAAGTGCTACTTTACAATTCCAGGATTCATTTGTTTCCAGGTAAGCTAAAGTTAAGATGGCATAGTCCTTTCAAAGTGACAAAAGTTTACCCTTATGGTGCATTAGAACTAAAGAAGGATGGTGCACACTCGTTCAAGGTAAATAGGCACAAAGTAAAGCACTATATGGGAAATATAGAAGAGGCAAACGAATTAACTGACATTGACCTTGATGAGGTCTTAGTAATCAAGGCAATTATGTCATTCTGCAATGTTAAATCAAGCAGTGCATGGGAGGCAACCCATTAGGCTAGTTGGTGAAATATGAGTATCCAACTTAGCTCCGTCATGCTGCGACATTAAATCAAACACTGGGTGGGAGGCAACCCATGTTTTTGTACTTATTGCAATTATAGGGTAATGTGTTTATTCAATGTTCAAGGCTAAAGGATGTAGACAAAATCAAGAGAAGTTGAAAAGGTATCATACAAACTCTTTATGAGTTATATCTATACGATACGACTCATGAGTAGGAGTCATATTAGCCTGAGAGAACAATCAGTATCAGATAGTAGTTTCTGGAATGAATAAGACTCCCAGTACGAGTTGTACCCTTTGGGTATGTTTCATGACCAAGAGTCGTACCCCTTCCAAAACCCAGGTAAGATCCCAGGACCATACAAGTCAAAGAAATAACCTGTAAGTCTGGGCACGAGTCGTATAGAAAACTTGTACCGCAACTTACTAGGTTATTTCTCGGGTAGACCCGACCCAATAATTAAATAAAAAAGGAAATTGAGACCCGGCGGAGCACCCGATATTTCTAACTCATACCCGCATAAGTTTATACCTAATTTTGAACTTCAATCCTAAAATTCTACTTGTTTTCAACTCGATCCACTTACCAACAACCTCAAATCAGTATATTAGTGCGATTTTAACTTGAATTCGAGGCCTCTAAGATCCCAACATCGAAATAAGATACTCTACTCAATTTATTTTTGCTATATATTAAGTTAAAATGAGTAGTATATGATATTGTCAACTTGGTTTAAGTGAAATTTCTTCATTTCATAGATTGTTGATACATTATTTATATTATTTGAGTTGAAAATAGAGAATGAGGGTAGAACTAGGGTTCGGAAATAGTTTGTGCATATGATTTTGTGTTTAAATTGTTGGAAATAGCTGAATATAGTAGTGGGTACTTTGGTAATTTTATCAAAGTCAAACTTTGAAGTGGGACTTCTATGTTGCAATGGTTACGAGACTCCTTACGACTCATACCCACTGTTACGGGAGTCATAATGGGACTCGTACCTACTAACAACATAGAAATTTAAAAAATTCAAGGTTTTGGAATGGATACGACTCAACCATACGAGTCGTATCTAGACCATACAACTCATACACACTTATCGTACCCACCTGGAAAGAATGACAATAGCATAAAACTTCTGACCAGCTTATGACTGCTCATTACCCAGTTGGTACGACTAGTAAGAAGGAGTCGTAAGCTGCTAGTTAACAAAAGTCCTGCACTTTCTAGGATGCGACTCGGGTATACGAGTCGTACCTAGTGGGTACGACCTATACCTACCACTCATACCCAACTGAAACCAAGCACATTGAACTTTTAATTTTAATTTTTTCTTTTGTTTGCTTTTCTTAGTTATTAATATTAGTGTACTTACAAGAAAATGCCTCCACAAAATGCTTTGCCTTCCAAAACAGTCACTAAAAATGGGAACAAACAAGCACCAGTCGAGAGTGAGGCAACCAGTATTTTTGAGTTTGATTCCACATCTAAAAGCAGTGGAAAAGAGTATGATGGAACTACATCCAAGAAATTTGCAAACAAAGGAGAGGAATCTACTAAGGTGAAGGGAAAGAAAGCAGTGCCATAAAAATCTGAATGACCACCACCAAGGGGACCGAGAAGAAAAAATGCAATTGTCTCTCCTCCACGCACGCTAGTGCCAGTTTATAATGATAATGAGAATGAGTCTAGTTCAGTTCAGGAGAGTATAGGTGATGCTCAGGGTCCCAAGGTAGATACGAACCCTATCGATAGATAGGACCCCCCACTCCTATTAACCACTGCACTGGTACCCATCATTGAATGATGAAGGTACCCCTGCATACAGGAGACGTTTAACTTGGGGTTGTTTCATCTTCGTAGAGGTAAGATAAACAGAGTTCTATATATTAAGAAGAGGATGGCCACTATAAGGATGGCTGAAGAACCTAAATTTTCAGAATGATTTCAAAATTATGGCTTTGACTGGATGATAAGAGCATCGGATAGATATAGCGAGGTACTTATTTGTGAGTTTTATGCTGCATACAAAGGAAAACTTCAGCGGCAATATCCATAGGGCATCTTGTGGAAGGAAGGTGACCCTATTACCTCTCTCATGATACAAGGTATACATGTTTATATCTCTCTCTGGACTATCAAGAGATTTTTATATAGGCCAAAATATCAGGCCCTGACTAATATCAAAGAGATGGATTACAGAATGGCCTAGAAGAGAAATATCAAAACTCATATATTAGGTACTGATGATAAAATGGAAATGTTTAGGTGTATAGATGAGCGGATATCTGCACATGGTGATCATGCCACTTTGGTTGCAGGTGGTTTTGGAGATTCATAGCAAATAAAAAAGGGTACCCTCAACTTTGAGGGTAAATCTTGGGGGACACTCGCCCAACACAGGCTGTGTTTGACTACTAGAGATGATATTTTGAGCCCGGTTTGGGCTGCTATGATATCAGGTTTCATAACAGGCTATGTATTTGACATTGGCGAATTCCTGGCCTAAGAGATAAGAGATAGGGCTATTAAGGGTCAAAAGGCACTGCTAGCCTACCCCTGCATGATCACTCAGATATGCTTAGCTATAAGAGTGTTGGAGATACCCAACATTGTTGAGATGATTGAGCCCTGGAGAACCTTTTATATTGTCTTGATTCGAGATGCGACCAACCCGCTGGCCCAACCTATGCGGTAGGCTATAGATGTTATGGCGAGATTGTTCCTGCAAGATGACTGGACAAACGTCCCGGATCCAGCTGAGACCACTAAGGCAGGTGCACAAACTGAGGTTGCACCCACAGATGTAGTAGGTACATCCACTGCCCCACCGCCAGTACATTCCTTGCCACCTAGGCCACGGGGTATACCTCCCTGTGTGATGCTGATATCTCAGGTTGCTTAGACCAAAGTCGTGGCCCAGTTTACTACTCTCACTGTGAAGGTAGGTCGCATGGATGACAGAGTACAGAGTTGGATAGATTAGCAATTTGAGGCATAGAATATGCGAGTCCAAGGGCGCCTAGATGCATTTAAGTCGAGGATTACTAGATAGTTAGGTACTGGGAAGATACCCAATATTTTTAATGTTCGAGCAGATATAGCAGAGATAAAAAAGATGGTCACTGAATTGTATAAGAGGTCAGTTGTTGTTGAGCCAGTTATAGAGACTATGATTCCCACAATTGACGTGTGTAACATTTGAGCAACTCCAACAGAGGTACAGGTTGAGGAGACCTGAGAAGAAAAGATTAAAAATAAAAAGGAAGCTAAAGCATCTAAGAAGAAAGCCAGACATGGTAGCATACAGGATGAGTAGGACGTCAGACACGAGTCCTAGAGATGGACAGGGGAGCTGGTGGGTCAAGAGCTCTAGTTACTGATATAGAGGGGGTTACTGTTGTGCCCCCGACTGTTATTGAGTCAGTCTCAGTTAATGGGATAGTTTTTTATGAGAGTGGTACCCGAATTAAGGGCCCACGTACTAATATTGATGCTCCAGCGCCTTGAGTACCTAGGTATGACCCTGATCCTTAATTTATCTTATTTTTTTGTACCACTGAGATAGTGTAATATCCTTAAGTTAGGTGTGGGGGTACCAAAATATTTAGGAGAAGTTTGAAAATTTTCAAATGTAGTTAAAACTAAAAGTCTATTATGACATGGAGGTTTACTACAGGTAGCTGAGATAGGGAATAGATCAGCGCACCTATGGCATCAAATTTTTTGCTATGATTGATGGATTTTGATTAAATTTTTGATTTCTGATGTATTAAAAGATTTTTATTCTGGTTTAAGCTTTACTTTGTGATTAAGGAAACAACACTGTTGACTTTTTGAAATGATATTATGAAAAGTGGTGTTAACATTGTGCTAATAAGAATCGAAAATAATTGAAAATGTTGAACCCCCTCAAAAATTTTGTTTTAAGTATTTGCATGATTTATATATGTGTATGAGATTGTTGAGTATCTGATAATGGCATTAGGTTAAGGGATAGTACAGATCGAGACAAAACAATTGCATAGTTTGATGATTAGTACTTAGTAGTGTAGCCCTATGCAAGTGTGAGTGTAAGGATTACTGAGTTCCCGGTTATGTGGGAATCTAGAACTTGCCCAGTTTCCTTTACCTAGGTCTAGGGTGGTTAAGTAGGAGATGATCATAGTCCATTGTTGTATGAGTCCACTCGAGCCTAAAATGCCATAACCAAAGGAATAAATCCCCTTGCTCTAAATATTTGAGCCTTTGTAGACCAATTTTTCTAGTTATACCTATCATCTTTCTATTTAAATTATAATGAACCTATTTTAGCCCTGGTCCTTCTTTGGACACTGTGCACCTCAACTTAGGCAAATTGTCTAAGTTGAGGGTGGCTATTATAGGGGTGAGTAAAAGAAAACCTAGAATGAAAAAAGTGTGTACAAGGGAAATAGTTAAACTATAGGCAGGTGTAATGAAAAGGAAAAAAAGAATAAGAAAATAAATGCTAGAAAGCAACACCTGACCCAAGTGGAATGTGCTTAGAAGAAAAAAAAGACATAAGGGTAGAAATAAATGAAGTCAAAAGTAATGGACCCCGAAAAGAGTGTAGTGTCCAGGAGGCTTAGTCACTTTAAATATTCATACGTATCATACAAGCCCCAAGCCTACATTACAAGGAAAATAAAGTCCTACAGTGATCCTACTGTGAATTAGGAAAAGAGCATAAGGGAAATCTTATGGTATTTTGTGCACATCGGTGATACTTCTTTGTATGTGTGTGAGAGAGAGAGAGAGAGAGTCATTCATATATCCCTGAATAGAGTAGTCTATCCCTGAAGAGTGAAAGGGATTTCTTTGACTGTGAGTGCACATGGGTTATATTAATAGGTTGCTAGATTGTTTGATGAATGTAAAGCATGTCTATGCATAAGTGTCTATTGCTAATGTAATGTCATCATCGAATTCCTTCGTGTTTCTACATGTGCTAAATTACTATACACAAATTTGAGTTGAAAAGTTAAAAAATTAAGACGGGAACAAGATTGAAATTTAACTCAAAACCACTGCCATGGGTTTGCTTGAGATCTTCCTGTTTAAGCATCGGCTGTGTGCTAGAAATTAATAATTTGGTTTTATTTTCCCAAGGACATGCAAAAGTTTAAGTTGAGAGTGTAAATGTGGCATGGAAACATGACACTTTAGATGATTAAAACAGCGAATTTATGTGTGAACTTAGGGTATTTTGTTGGATATGATGCACTTTGATGTGAATTGCAAGAAAACAAGTCTACAACAGTACTTGAACAAAAAGAAAAGAAAAAGATCTAAAAAAGACCAACTTCGATCAATATAAGAGTCAGTACCTAAGTAGTAACCAAGAAATACGACTCGTATATTGAATCGTATTAATAGCAAAACTAAGGAGCCAAATATCAGAAAGATACGACTCAATTACCCCGGTCTAAGCCAGGGTATGAGTCGTATGCAAAATTCGTGAGCATAACAGAACCTGAGCTACTATCTAGAAGATGAAGTGTCAGAGTTATATGAGTCAAAAGTCTGAGTACGACACGCATCGAGATGTCATATACAAACTAGTATTTAAAACCTAGAAAGATTGAAGTCCCAGGTGGATACAGATATGATAGAGAGTTGAAGACTTGGGCAGATCATACAATGGAACGGATACGACAAGGCAGGGTACGACTCATAAGCGGAGGACACGAGTGACGATCGAGTCATACCGACTGCCAATGTAACTTTACCTTTCCCATTTTTAATATGAATTTTATGTTATTTTAAGATGCAATAAATACCCTAGGGTTTATCTTTTATTAGGTTGCGTGTTGTGACGTTCTTTTATGCATTATTACACATTATTACATACTTTTACAAGTGTTCTTAAGATTTTTAAGGTTTTATTTAATTAAAACCTCTGGAGTTTATTCGTCTTATTCTTGTGCAATTGATTTTATGTGTTCTTCATTGATAATCATGGTTTTTTGCACAAACATGAGTTGCTAATCTCCTTAGATAGGGTTATGGGAACCCTGGAGGATTAGCTACGTACAGAAAGTGTAAGACTCAATTTCTCTAGGGTTTCTTCATGTCACTTAATTCTTTTTCACAATAATTAGCCTCAAGTAGCTGCAATATCTTTAGATTTCCTATATTCTCATCCATTCAAAAACAAAGAAGCTTGTGATTGGGAAAAGAAGATTAAGGCAGTGATATAATAACCAAGTATACCTGAGGTCATATCAAGGGGCAACAAAGTGACACCTTGAGATGATAACCAAGTTAAAAGGGTGAAATTTATCTTCTAAGCAGTAAATAATACCTATCTTCTATGCTTTGCATACAGAACAATAGAATAATTAGGTTGATCACGAGAAATTTATGTAGTTGAGAAGCCCGAGGGAACACATACCTAGTTCTCATCTCATATTGATTTTAACTCAAAAAAACATCAAAGATGGCTTACTATTTGCAATTGATAACAAAATATCCCTATTTACTTTCTAGTCCTGCTCGTGGATTACATCAAGGCAAGAAACTATTCATGTTTTCCCTATGGGATCGACCACAACCTTTTTGGGTTACTATATTTACATTCTACCGCATTATACTTCTAGTTAAGGTATAGTTTTGGGCTAAATCAAATTTTGGCACCATTACCGGGGATGACGGTTTAGTAGTAAATTAAATTGGTGATGTTTACGGGTTTTTAAGTTTTATATTTTTGCTTAGGCATGTGCCGGTGTAAGACAAGTACTAGGAGTAAAGGCAATCCCTTACTCCTTTTTTATCCAGAGCCAGAAAGAATCCTTCAAACACCTAGAAGGATGTTAGGACAAGTTCATGATGGGATGCAAGATCCCCATCTTGTGGACCAAAATGCGGCACTCCCGTGTGCTCTATTAGATCCATAGAATAATGCAGACTTACAGACACAACAACTGTTGGAGCAAAAAACGTAGAGAAGCGAAAGAAGCCATACTTGCTTAAGAGACGGCAGTAGCTCAGCAAGGATTGGTACGATTGAGATAGGTTATTTATCATCGAGTTTAGAGAGGCAGGGCTTCATTTATTCCAGCATATCAACACTTCGACACATATGAGAAAGATGATGAAGATTTGGTTATGTTGAGCCTACAGAGTCTAGATCTATTGTGCCTCCTCTTTTAGCCCATAATGTGAAGTTTGATATCACTAGTGCTATGATCCAATTGATAAATTTGAAGGGTGTATTTTTGGGAGATACAAAGGATGACGCAAACATGCACCTTAAAAATTTTCTCGAGATATACATAAATTACAATATCCCAAGGGTTAATCAAGAAGAATTAAGGTTGAGGTTGTTCCCATTTTCTTTGACTAGAGATCCAATATTGAGGTTAGGGGAACTTCCAAGAGGATCTACCACTACTTGGCACGAGTTGAAGACACAATTTTTAAGCAGATTCTTCCCTCATGCACGGATGTTATAGTTGAAGTATGAAATTTATAATTTCAGATAACTACCTATAGAGTCTATGTATGAGGCACACTTTTTATTCAAGAAGAAGTTGAGCATGGTACCAAATCACAGAATTATAGGATCTAACTTGTCTAAGATCTTTTATCGATCATTAAATAATAGGTTAAGAGCTATTATAGTTACCATTTTAGAAGGAGTATTTTTTTGTCTTTGCTGGGAAGCTACACAGGAAATTCTAGATAATATTGCAGTTACCAACAAAGAATGGCGTACTGGAGATTCAAAATATGGTAGTGGTGCATATGCTATTAGAGTAATAAATACGTATAGAGTAGCGACTAATATGGTAGCATAAGAGGTTACACAGCTTCGTATAAATATTGGGTTTCTTATGAAATAATTTGCATTAATGAGTGCTGAGAAGGTGAATGCATTAGTGGCACAGAGGTCTGCATCGAAC
The DNA here is from genome assembly GCF_002878395.1 of Capsicum annuum. NCBI lineage: Eukaryota > Viridiplantae > Streptophyta > Magnoliopsida > Solanales > Solanaceae > Capsicum > Capsicum annuum. The sequence continues at coordinate 74,609,188 of NC_061119.1, read as the reverse complement.
CATTCAAGATCGAATCTGAAGAAGAGGCAAAGTATCTTAATTGTAGATTGGCAGATTTTTTATCCCAGGGGTAAAGGAATCAAGGTCATAACTATTATAAGGATGGATACAAAGACAGAAGTAGAGATAGAGATGGTGATTAGTAATGTAAGAATGACTACAACGAGAAGAGTGACAAGTATATTCCACCAGGTAGTCGAGATACAGAGTCCATTGTTGTCACATTTTTGGCTAAGCTGGTCAAAGGGAAAGAGAGTCAAGAAAATTGCTTGAAGGATATAAAAGCTAAATTGTTAGGGTTGAATCAGAAAGTTGAGTCACATGCGATAGCAATCAAGCAGTTGGAGCAATATTTTGGTCAGATGTCAGCCATAATAAATCAGAGATAACCTGGCACTCTTTCAAGTAATACAATGGTAAATACCAGAAATGATAGTCAATGCCATGCCATCAATGCCATGCCATTACCACTCGTAATGGTAAGTTTACTACAGATCCACCTGTGCCCACAGCTGATGAGCAGAAGAGTAAGTATGAGCCAATTGATGTTAGGAGCAGCAGCAAGCAGAATGAAGGAGAAGAAAAGGCTACAAATCATGTTCTAAAGCCTATTCCAATACCATTTCCTCCTTATCTGTAAAGATTGAGTAAGAAACAAGAAGAATGTATATATCAAAAAATTTTGTCTATGTCAAAAGAGTTAACTGTCAAATATGGCTTGTAGAGACATTGGAGCAGATACCAGGATATGAAAAATTCATGAAGGATTTGATCACCCTGAAAAGTTCAGTCAGTTATGAATTTGTTGACAATATTCTTCAATACAGTGTTGTAGTCACTAGATATTTGGTAGATAAGAAAAAGGACCCTGGCGTATTCACAATACCTTGCCCTATTGGGTCCTTTAACTTCACTCAAGCATTATGTGATTTGGGGGCTAGCATCAACCTCATGACTTTTTCTGTATTCAAATAATTTGGGTTAGGAGCTCCCAAACCAACTACCATGAGACTAGTAATAGCAGATAGGACAGTGAACAAGCGTGTTGGGATCCTTTATGATTTATTGGTAAAAGTGTCTTCTTTCATATTTCCTGATAATTTTGTTATATTAGATTATGAAGTGGAATTTTAAGTCCTGATTATCTTGGGAAGACCATTTTTAGCTACAGGTAGGACACTGATTGATCTGGAGAAAGGACATCTAATATTATGACTCAATGATGAACAGGTGACATTCAACGTATGCAAATCTATGACGTAGCCTGATAAATTGAGAGTGGTATTTGTGATTGATGTAGACAATGAGAAGACAGATTTATTCTATGTTGTTAATGCATTTACTCTGTGGGATGATAGTTTTGATACGATTGTTCCTATGGAAGAGAGACTAAGTGTCAAAGCTCTTGCGACTGTGATTATGAATTTCCAATCTAAAGGCATTGAGGAGTATGAGGAGTTAGTGGGTGCATTGTGTGGTGATGGTTATAATTATGCACAAAATAACTTGATCTAGATTTAAAGAATAGAACTACTCCACCAGATCATCCATCCATTGAGGAACCACCGATAGAATTGAAGGCCCTCCCATCTCACTTGTAATATGTATTTTTGAAGGACAACAACACTTTGTCAGTTATTATTACAGCTGATCTGAGCCAATCATAGGTAGAAGTATTGTTGTGTAAACATAAAATTTAGTGTGTTCCATCTATTGAACACCAATGTTGACTTAATCTTTCTATGTAGGAGGTAGTTAAGAAGAAGATCATCAAGTGGTTGGATGCTGGTGCAGTATTTCCCATTACAGATAGCAAATGGGTTAGTCTAGTTCAATGCATTCTAAAGAAGGGTGGAATAACTATTGTGCCTAATAAGAAGAATGAGCTAGTGCCAATAAGGGCAGTCACTAGATGGAGAGTGTGCATGGATTATAGAAAGATGAATGCTTGGACTCAGAAGGACCATTTTCCAATGTCGTGCATGGATCAAATGCTGGACAAGTTAGCAGGTGGAGGATGGTATTGTTTTCTTGATAGGTACTCCAGTTACAATCAGATCACTATCGCATTGAAAGACCAAGAGAAAACTACCTTTACATGTCCTTATGGGACCTTTGTGTTCAAATGTATGCCATTTGGGCTATGCAACGCTGTAGTCACATTTCAGAGATGTATATATCCATTTTTCTGATATGGTGGAAGATACCACAGAAGTTTTTATGGATGACTTTTCTATAATTGGTGATTCTTTTAATGATTGTCTTAATCATTTGTAAAAAGCTCTACAAAGGTGCGAAGAATACAACTTCGTATTTAATTAGGAGAAGTGTCCTTTCATGGTCAATGAAGAAATTATGCTTGGGCATAAAATTTTGAAGAGAGGCATGGAGGTTGATCGAGCGAAGATTGAGGTGATTTAAAATTACCTTATCCAATTTCTGTAAAGGGAATTTGGAGTTTTCTAGGGTATGCGGGGTTTTATAGGCGATTTATCAAGGACTTCTCAAAGATTGCTAGTCCACTTTGCATGCTTCTTGAGAAGAAGGTATAATTTAATTTTGATGATGCATGTAAGAAGGCTTTTGAAACACTAAAAGAGAAAGTTGTGTCTTCCCCAGTCATTATGTCTCCTGATTGGTCTTTACTATTCAAAGTTATGTGTGATGCTAGCGGATTATCCTTAGGGGATTTACTAGGCCAAAGAAAAGAAAAGATCCTTTATCCCATCTACTATGCTAGTAAGGCACTTAATCCATCATAAAAGAACTATACCGTGATGGAGAAAGAGTTATTGGCTGTGGTTTTTGCCTTTAAAAAGTTTAGATCTTACTTGATTGGGACAAAGGTGATTGTTCAATCAGACCATACAGCATTGCGGTACTTAATGGATAAGAAAGATGCAAAGCCAAGGCTTATCCGTTGGATGTTTCTGTTGCAAGAATTTGATTTTGAGGTGAAAGACAGAAAAGGCACAGAAAATCAAATTGCGGATCACTTGTCTAGACTAGATGAGGAAGCTATGCAGAAGGTTGCTAAGGGATTGGAGATTGATGACATTTTCCTAGATGAACAGATATTGGCAGTTTCCCAAGATCTAATTCCATGGTTTGTAGATTTTGTAAATTACTTAGCAAGTGATCTTGTCCCAGAAGATCTTTCATTTCAGCAAAGGAAGAAGTACATGCACGAGGTAAGAAAATTTTTCTAGAATGAACCTTATTTTTTAAAAGTTTATGCAGATGGAATCATTTGTAAGTGCATACCTGAAACGCAGATGATGAGCATACATGAAGCGTGTCATTCATCGCCCGTTGGGGGACATCATGAAGGGGCTCGTACAGTACATAAGATCCTACAATGTGGTTATTATTGGCTGACTATATACAAAGATGCTCATGCCTACAATGCCAACGACAAGGTACTATTTCCTGAAGACATGAATTACCTATGACCCCTAACTTAGAATTGGAAGTGTTTGAAGTATGAGGTATAGATTTCATGGGACCTTTTGTTAGTTCATGTGGAATGAAGTACATACTTATGGTTGTTGACTATGTGTCATAGTGGGTGGAAGCAATTGTGCTTCCTAACAATGAAGCAAGGAGTGTTACTGCATTTGTGAGAAGGAAAATCTTTTCTCAATTTGGTATGACACGTGCTATTATTAGTGACGGAGGGTCACATTTTTACAATCATCCTTTCAAGAGTCTGCTTGAAAAATATGGTGTGAATCACAAGGTGGCAAAATCTTATCATCCGCATACTAGTGGAGAAGTTAAAGTATCTAATAGAGAAGTCAAGTCCATATTGGCAAAGACTATGAATGCCAATAGAAGTGATTGGGCGAGAAAGTTAGATAACACATTATAGGCCTACCGTACAGCATACAAAACCCCCATAGGTGCTTCATCCTATCCGTTGGTGTATGGCAAGGCTTGTCAACCTATTGAGCTTGAGCATAAGGCACTATGGGTATTGAAGAAGATAAATTTGAAGTGAAAGAATACATTCAAGTCGAGGTTGAATAACATCAATGAGTTGGATGAATTTCGGCTTCAGGCATATGAAAGTTTAGCACTCAACAATGAAAAGATGAAGTTGTATCATGATCGGAAGATTGAGAAAAGGGTTTTTGAAAAATGTGACCAAGTGCTACTGTATAATTCCAGGATTTATTTGTTTCCAGGTAAGCTAAAGTTAAGATGGCATAGTCCTTTCACTGTGATAAAAGCTTACCCCTATGGTTCTTTAGAACTAAAGAAGGATAGTGCACACCCGTTCAAGGTAAACGGGCACAGAGTAAAACACTATATAGGAAATACAGAAGAGGCAAAAGAATTACCTAACATTGACCTTAATAAAGTCTGAGTAATCTAGGCAATTACATTATCCTGCGATATTAAATTAAGTGTTACGTGAGAGGCAACCCATGAGGCTTGTTAGTGAAATATGAGTATATAACTTAGCCACGTCGTGTCGCGACATTAAGTCAAGTGTTACGTGGGAGGCCACTCATGTTTTGTACTTATTGTAATTATAGGGTAATATGTTTGTTCAATGTTCAAAGCTAAAGGATGCAAACGAAATAAAGAGAATTTGAAAATGTAACATACGAACTCTTTACGAGTCGTAGCTATACGGTACAACTCATGAGTAGGAGTCATGTTGGCCTGAGAGAACAATCAGTATCAGACAGTAGTTTCTTAAATGAATACGTCTCCCAGTACGAGTCGTAACCTTTGGGGTACGATTTATGACCAAGAATCGTTCCCTTTAAAGAAACCAGGTAAGATCGCAACACCATACGAGTCAAATAAATGACCCATAAGTCTGGGTACAAGTCATATAGACAGCTCGTACCCCGACTTACAAGGTCAGTTCTCAAGTAGAACCTGCCCAATAATTAAATAAAAGAGGAAATTGAGACCTGACAGAGCACCCAACATTCTAACTCATACCCGCATAAGTTTATCCCTAATTTTGAAATTCAATCCTAAAAATCAAATTATTTTCAGCTCGATAAACTTACCAACAACCTCAAATCGGTCAATTTTTGCAATTTTAACTCGAATTCAAGGCCTCTAAGATCCCAACATGGAAATAAGCTACTGTACACTTACCAAGTAAGTTTCCCAATTTATTTTTGCTATATTGTAAGTTGAAATAAGTATTATGTGATATTTTCAACTTGGTTTAATTGAAATTTCTTCATTTCATGGATTGTTGATACATTATTTATGCTATTTGAGTTAAAAATAGAGAATGGGGGTAGAACTGGAGTTTGGAAATAGTTTGTGCATATGTCTTTGTGTTAAAATTGCCGAAAATAGTTGAATATAGTAGTGGGTACTTTGGTAATTTCATCAAAGTTAAACTTTGAAGTTGGAATTCTATGTTGCTGTGGATACAAGACTCCTTACGACTCGTACCCACCGGTATAGGAGTCATAATAGGACTTATACCCACTTACAACATAGAAATCTAGCAAATTAAAGGTTCTGAAATAGATATAAGTCAACCATACGAGTCGTATCCAGACCATACGAGTCATACATACTTATCGTTCCCACCTGGAACGAATAATAATAGCATAAAAGTTTCTGACCTGCTTATGACTGTTGGTCATGAGTTGTTCCCAATCGGTACGACTGGTAAGGATGAGTCATAAGTTGGCCAGTTAACAAAGGCTATACACTATCTTGGATATGACTTGGGCATATGAGTCATCCCTAGTGGGTACGACCTGTACCTACCACTCGTACCCAACTGAAACCAAGCATATTGAAATTTTAATTTTAAATTTTTCTTTAGTTTTCTTTTCTTAGTTATTAATATTAGTTTACTTACAGGAAAATACCTCCACAAAATGCTTCGCCTTCCAAAACATTTGCTAAAAATGGGAACAAACAAGCACCAGTCGAGTGTGAGGAAACCAGTATTTTGGGGTTTGATTCCACATCTGAAATCAGCGAAGAAGAGTATGATGGAACTACATCCAAGAAAGTTGCAAACAAAGAAAAGGCACCTACTAAGGCAAAGGGAAAGAAAGCAGTGCCACATGAATCTGAATCACCACCACCAAGGGGACCGAGAAAAAAGAATGCAACTGTCTCTACTCCACACACACCAGTGCTAATTGATAATGATTATGATGAGGTTGAGTCTAGTTCAGTTGAGGAGAGTGCAGGTGATGCTTAGGGTCCAGGGTAAATGTGACCCCTATTGACTGACAGGACCCCCCACTCATGTTGACCACTGCTCTAGTGCCCATCGTTGAAAGATGAGGGTACCCCGACATGCAGGATACCCGAGGGTTTATCTTTTATTATGTTTCGTGTTGTGACATTATTTACATGTTATTACACATTATTACATACTTTTACAATTGTTCTTGAGATTTTTAGGGTTCTATTCAATTAAAGACTTTGGAGTTTATTCATCTTATTCTTGTGCAATTGATTTTATATGTTCTTCATTTATAATCATGGTTTCTTGCATGAACACGAGCATCCAATATCCTTAGCTAGGATTGTGAGAACCCTGGTGGATTAGCTATGTAGATGAAGTGTGAGACTCAATAGTTATTGGGTTTCTGCATGTATCTTAATTCTTCTTCATAATAATTAGCCTCAAGTAGCTGCAGTATCTTAAGATTGCCTGTATTCGCGTCCATTTGATAACCAAGAAGCTTGCGATTGGGAAAACAAGATTAAGAAAGTGATACGATAACCAAGTATACGTGACGTCGTAACAAAGGCAACAAGGAGACACCCCGAGACAATAACCAAGTTAAAGGGTGAAATTTATATTCTAAGCAGTAGATAATACCTATCTTCTAGTCTTTACATGCAGAACAACATAACATTTGGGTTGATCATGAGAAATTTACACAGTTGAGAATCTAGGAGGAACACAGACCTAGCGTTCGTCTCATATTGATTTCAACTTAAAAGCACATAAAAAATTGGTTACAATTTGCAATTGATAACAAAATCCCTCCATTTACTTTCTCGTACTGCTCGTGGATTACATCAAGGCAAGTAATTATTCATGTTTTACCTCTGGGATCGACCCCAACCTTGTTGGGTTACTATATTTGCATTCGACCGCATTATACTTCTAGTTGAGGTGTATTTTTGGGCGACATCAGAGACTTTGAACCCAATATACACTACATACAATGGAAGTAAACATGTTGGTAAAAGTACCTTCTTTAAAAAGGTTTAATGGATAATCTTCATGAATAATACATTGATCTTTTTCTTCAATAACGTTCTTGATGCAATAGCATCACCTTTGTAACTATAAATACTGGTAAGTCCATTGGTCCATACAATTTTTTATGTATTAGTAGAATATTTAGCAACTACAACGACCCTTGCTTCTTTAGGTGGAACTCGAGGTTGTGGATTTACTCTAAATGTTGTCAACATATAGTATTCTTGAGTTGGTACTCAGGATTATAATTAGTAAATTTGTACTCTAAGGAGTGTTTGGTTTGATGTATAAGTATAATAATTTCAAAATAAAATGCATGATTATTTTATTCTATACTTGATTGGAGATATTGGTTAGTCCCAACATTATTTATCCTACCATTTATCTTATAGTTATGGAATAAGTCATCCCATATACATAGTGAGATCACTTATCTCCCGAGATAACTAATTTTAGGATAATTAATTCTGATGTAACTTGTTCTCAACTAAACGACCTCTACGTTCTCTCCTTTGTCTTATTGTCTATCCTATAATCTTCAATTTCGCCCCTAAAGTTAGCTCCTACTCCTACTCCTTGGTCCTTTTCACATAACATTCTCGACTTTCTTACGTCCTGTAGGTCGGTCACTCTTTAGCCTGTGATGATCTTAGCTATGAAGCTAGGTGTACACCGCCAAATCGAGACTCTCTTTTGAAAGTGAGATATCGACTCTTATAAGAGAAAAAGATCACTTCGACATGCAATAGACCAGTGTTCATCTAACTCAAATTTCATACAAGACTTTGGTATTCTGCGTGCACTCTTATGTGAATCAACACGTTTATTCCTATACAAACTAATTTTTGGTATAACTTTTATCATATTTTATCATCTCATAAATATGAGCCAGAGATATATGGATATATCCATTTCATGTCAAAATAGATTCTTATTTGTATATTTGCTCTTCTGGCAAGTCTGATTATTATGTCTTCAGGGTGGAATAAATTACTATAATTTATTCCACTAATGAATTAGTCGATATTTTTCACAAATTTTACGAATTGGTAGCTCTTATTTTCATATTTTTCATTCCTTACCTTAATTTTAAATCTATATCTTGAAAAATATAAGATTCTTGAGATTTTTTATCTCGAATTATGAATTAAATTAGAATTAAAGGGTAATCCGGTGCACTAAAGCTACCACTATGCGCGGTGTTCGGGGAAGGGCCCCACCACAAGGGTGTATTGTACGTAACCTTAACTTGCATTTCTTCTAGAGGCTGTTTCCAAGACTTGAACTCGTGACCTCCTGGTCACATGGCAGTAACTTTACAATTACTCCAAGGCTTCCCTTCATGAATTAAATTAGAATTAAGTATATTAAATTAGTAACGAGTTTTTCTAGACCTTCCACGTGTCCATCTATTCCAATTTTTAGAAAGTAAGTGCTAACCATGCACCAATTACTAGTTGGCACGTGTGAATTTAATTAAATTTTATTTTTATTTTTCTTTATATATTTTTTATTCTCTTACTTCGACTTTATTTTTTCTCTCTTACTGAACTAATTTTGCCCACATTCTTTTTCTCTTTCCACAATTTTTGATATCCTCACCTTGAAACTTACTGTTAATTTGCTATGGCAATGGAGGAATCCAACACAATGTATACAAAAGTATAAGCTAAAAAATCAAACAATGACAATGATAAGAACTGAGATGACTGAGAAAACAGAGATAAAAAAAATGTTATGAACTAAACTTTATCGTCGGAAAAGATGGTGGTTGACAACCATATTCATCTCCACATTTTCTTTTAACTATTTTTATTTAATTTCTTTATCATTTTCATCAAAAAGTAAATATGAGTTATCATAAATCATGATTGGATTGTGAATAAGTGATAGAAAACGATCAGGAGTTAGTTTTAATCTTTGAAAATCGTACAATGTGATTTGTTGACATTGCAAAATTGAATTATTGGGGTATCAATTCATAGTTGCCAGCTAGTAGATTAAAGATGCAATATTTAATCAATCATTTAGAGTTCTTGGGAAGGATTAGAGATTTGCAAAAATGAGAGTATGTTTGCTACGATAAAATTTATAAAAACAAGCACAAGTTGTAGGAAACTGATTTTTAGAGAAAATTTATGATTTTGTTATTCTGCGCAATTTGTAAGGAACTGATTTCAAGACCATTAACGACGATGAAGAAGAAGAGAGAAACGAAAGAAAAAAATAGAAAAAGAAAAGAAAAGGGTAAAATAGAAAGAGCAAAAAAGAAAAATATTTTTAATAAATAAATAAATGTTTATTATTTGTTGCTCACCTTACTCTCACTCTCCTCAGGAGATTAAGAAACACTCATCATCCCATATAATTAAAAATGACCTATTAATATCAATTTAAAATTATTTAGGGAGGCATAGGATCCCACAAAGCTGAAGTGTCTACTTACAAATTTGGGACTACTTTAATAGTAATTCTATGCCTTTTCTCTTGATTATATTTTATCTAAATAAGAGAAAATTTGGAAGAACATGACCAATTTATTTAAAGCTTAAAACATAATATATAAACATGTCCTTTAACTTGGCTTCATCTCACATCTATAACCTTCAACTTTGGATGTGCATAAGTAGACACCTAAAATTGTATAAAGTTGAACAAGTAGACACACGAGTTCTATGCAACATAATACACATAGGATGCTATGTAGGGCACGAATTGGCCACGTATGACGCACACACATGTATCTATTTGTTCAACTTTATATAAGTTTAATTGTCTACTTGTGCATATTCTAAGTTAAGAGGTATAAATGAAAGTTGAATCTAAATTAAAAGGATATGTTTATGCATATTCAAAGTTGAAAGGTATAAATGAAAGTTGAATTCAAATTAAAAGGACACGTTTATTCATCTCTCTCTCTCTCTCTCTAATATTTATATATATATAAAATTGCTAACGTGGCACTCTCTAAGGGCTGAATTCATATTTGGCTTTTTTGACATTTTTTTCAATTTTAAAAGACATAAATTTTACCTTAAAATTTTTACAAAATATTAAAGATAGTCATATTTAATTCTTTCCATGCTATTAATGATAATTATATCATTTCCTTAGTTCTCCCCTTTTCTTTTCTTTGTTATTTTGATTTCTTTTTATTCATTCAATCAAATAATTAGTAATAATATATATGTTTTTTAGGAGGGTTTTCCCAATTTTTTAATAAAACATATTAACTAAATTGCCGACGTAAATTGTGTGTTTTCTTTTGTCATTAACACCATTATCACTATTCATAAACCTTTCTCTATTATTATTTTTTAAAAAAGATTTTGTGGTTTTTTTTCTTAATTTTTTGCATTAAAATTTTAAAGAAATTAATGTAATATTTTAATCATTAATATTATTAATCACTTTTTTCTAAAACTTTTCTATATTCTTTCATAAGGATATTACTATATTGTAATTAAGACACTTAATATCGGTGTCAGTTATAATTTTATTAATTGTTTCCTTTATTCTTTTAATTCATATTACTCAATTAAGTTACTATTATGAAATATAAAACAAGAACAAGAATAAGAGTGGAGAGAGAATAAAGAGTAATTCTTATTTCTCTTGAGAGATGAGAGATCATCAGATTGAGGATACAATGAACAAAACCCCTTTATTTATAGGAGAAAATACTCCTAGTTTCTGACTAAAAGACAGATACTTCAAATCTTGATAGATATCAACTACATCTTGATAGATCTTGATAGACATTTACTATAATGTAAATACATTTATAACACTCCCCCTTGAATGTCTAATTGATAGATAATGTGCCTCATTAAAATCTTACTAGAAAAAAATCGATAGGAAAAAAATCTAGTAAAGGAAAAAGAGTACACATCTATAACAATACGTATATAGGTTGCCTCATTAAAAACCTTACAAGGAAAACCCAGTGGGACAAAACCTTGAAAGGGAAAAAAAGTACATCGTGTATTTGCTCCCCCTGATGAGAATATTAATGAACTTTTACATTCCGATCTTGTGCACCATCTTCTTGAAAGTTGTAATTAGAGGAGATTTGGTAAATAAATCAATCACATTGTCACTTAAACAAATCTGTTGCACTTTAATATCACTATTCTTTTGTAGCTAATGTATATAAAAAAACTTTGGCGAAATGTGCTTTGTTCTATCTCCTTGAGTCCTCCCTTAAGTTGTGTTGTGCATGCTACTTTATCTTCATAAAAATTATGGGTACTTTGTCACATTTCAAACCAAATTTTTTGTGAATGAAATGTATTGCGGACCTCAACGATACACACTCTTGGCTTGCTTCATGAATAGCTATTATCTTAGCATAGTCTAATGAAGTGGCTACGACAGACTACTTTGTATATCTCCAAGATATGGCAGTATCCCCACATGTGAACACATAGATTATTTGAGATCGATATTTATACGGGTCAGATAAGTACCCAGTATCAGCATAACCAACAAGATCGAGACTGCAAGCTTTAGAATAAAATAAGATTATGTGTTTAATATCATTTCGATGTCTCCTAATAGTAGAAAAACTATATCTTTCTAACAAATTAACTGAAAAGGCTATATCAGGCCATGTAGTATTTGCAAGATACATTAGTACACCAATTGGACTAAGATATGGTACTTCATGACCAATCCAATTCGGTATGTTTCACATTTCAGCAAATAATCTTATTGCTTTTGAAAACTCTCCACGAGTTTCAATGATTTTCAAACCATCAATTTATCCCTCATAAGGATAATAAACAAGTTTCCAAGGAACTTTATATGCTTCAGGCATTTTGAATCCTTTAGGGATTTTCATATGGATTTTTGTCAAGTGACAATATCAATATGTGTGACATCTTCAAGTGTCTGGACTGCAAATCTAATAAGTGTTATGCTTATCAAGATTCACTCTTTCATGTCACTTGATAAATGTTTCTACGTCAGCATGCTTAAATAAATGTAGAATTCAGATCCTCGTAATTTTTTACAATATTGCGCTAATATTGTATGAAAGATATTAATGATATATCATTTCGTATAGATTCACAGTGTGAAGTAACATTTTGAGATCTTATTACTTCATTATTTTCAGGTACCTGAACCTCTCATAAGGTTTCATGAAGTTTTATGTTGTATGCTCTTTAAGAGTACATTGCCTTCTTATTACGATTATTTGCTCCTTATCCTTTTTAAGGATTATTTTATTTAGAACCGATTGGTCTACCACGCTTAACGCATCAATAGACATTGTCCTTTAGGAATACAAAATAGGAGTACTTGTATCTTAATATGAGATACTTTCGACATTTGACTTGAATTATCTTTTGAATGAGGATCTAATGATAATTCCTAACATATTTCATGGTTGCTTATAATCTCCCCTTATGTTAGGGAAAATAACATACATCCTATATCTTCTTTGAGGATTCCATCTTTATGCATCATGATATATTCGTATACTGCATATCAAAACTATTAGATAGAATATTTGGTTCATGACCTTGAACCAATTGAGAGGGAAGAAATAATCATAATCTATTGGTCTAATGCATACAAGTGCTATTGTATGTAATATATATTATCTTTTAGACCAATATGTGATGCTTTTTCCCATTAGCAATGGTTTATCTATTTATTGAAGACATTCAATGCCAAACCATCATCATCAAGATAAATTGTCTTGATTATACAATTTGAAAGTTATGCTTTAACTCAATTTCATTGAGCAAGCAACTTTATGAATGTCAAACTATAGGTTGACGATAAATGTACATATGATTATCTTATTTATGCATCTTTTTAACATATCACATGAAAGGTGAATGGGCCCTTATTCACCTCTTATATTTTTCAGATTTTGAGGGATCAAATCCTAATATTAGTTGGTCCAACCAACTTATCATGAGAACAAGCAACATTAAAAGTAATGGAGAATTTTCTAATTCTTCAATATATGCTCAATACTCAGCATGCACATCTTTGAGATGTGACAATCGTTCATGTCAATTTATGAACTTTTGTTCTAGTAAACTCTAAGTTTATAATGACATGTAAAATTTTACTTTAGTAAATTTCAGATTTATTATTACATGAATAAATTTCAGATTTACTACTCTAGAAGTAGATTTCAAAATAACTCTATTTAGTTATGCTACCTCTTTCGGGGGTGAGTTGTGATACCATCATAATCAAGTGCATGTTTGCATTAATACGCTTCTCATTCCCCAGGAATAGAATATAATCGTGCCTTAAGCCTATCAAATTATGATAGCTTATAGCCTTTTTTAAGATATTGCTAATTTAAGAGTAAATCAAGGCATACATATGGTTGTAGAGAAATTTTCTCAAACATATATTATAATCATAATAAGCGTGTAAAAATATTATCCCTTTTGATAATTATTATCATATTGTTCCTTCACGCTTATATTCGTACGTTGAATCATTTGTCTTCTTTCAGACATATTAAGCATTTCTACGACATTCACTTCAGGGAATGGAGCATATTCAATAAGACATGTTTCTTTTATGACTTTTCACAAAAACACATTATTTTGTCGTAACCATTATTATATAAATAATATGGTGCATTGAGATTCAACTCGATGTCCTATCCATATAAAGCGTCTTAGGCAACAAATAGAGGGGTTTGAATCCAACATCTTATTTTCATAGTGTATGCATTCATATCTTGCTTTTGGGAGGATGACCACTTCAAGTGGTCAAACCTTTCTTTTAGGCTATTCCATAAAATAAGTGAATCCTTAGTAGTAAGGTATTCAATTTTCAGAAAAATCACAGCCTTAGCACGAATTTGATTAGATGATGTATTTTCTTTCTTTATGG
>NC_061119.1:74563393-74592096 GCF_002878395.1 Capsicum annuum | reverse complement strand
CTTATTTTCTACATCTTCATTTGATGGTTGTACTACCCATTCTTGGCAGATAGTAACTCGTATTTGATTTAGAAGAGTCAGGGTTGAGGCCAAAGCAGCTAGGGCATCAACTCGCTTATTTTCTTTCCTTGGGCATCAACTCACTTATTTTCTTTCCTTGGCACATGTTAAAGGGTTACTTCTCTAAGCAACCCATCAACTTTTGTGCATAATCATGATATGGTCATAGCTCAGGTTTTCTGACTTCATAGCTTTCCAAAAGTTGCTTGATCACTAATTGGGAGTCACCAAAGACTTGTAATTGTAGTTGTTTCATATCAACTGCCATCTCAAGTCCAAATATTAACGCTTCATATTCAACAACATTATTAGAACAACGGTTTGTTAGGGTAAAAGAGTATGGGATGACCTATTCTTGTAGAGTGACTAATACCACACTAGCACCAGCTCCATCTTGATGTGCGACACCATCAAAGTACATCTTCTATGGGGGTCTGGCTTCAATAACCATTGCATCTTTATCAGGAAGTTCATCTCTTAGTTCCCAATCATCAGGTATCGGGTGGTTTTCCAAGAAGTCATCTAATATTTGTCCTTTTATGACCTTTTGGAGAACATACACAATCTCAAACTATTGAAATTAAAGGTACCATCATGCAAGTTTTTCACTAAGGACTGGTTTCAACTTACAAACTTGATGGGATTTGCCCTAGACACAAGACGGACATCATGAGCTTGAAAGTAATGTTTCATCTTTTGAATTGAGAAGGCCAATGCCAAACACAACTTTTTGATTAGAGAATACTTTAGCTCATTCGGCATCATCATTCTACTAAGAAAGTAAAGAGAGTTCTCTTTACCTTTATTATTTTCTTAAGTCAGTAGTGCTCCAACTGACCTTTCTATGCCGTGATATAGAGTATCAATGGTTTCCCAAGTATGAGTGCCGCAAGAACTGGTGGCTTCATTAAGGATGATTTGATACTCTTAAAGGAATTACTACAAGCTTGGTCCCATTCGAAGGAAGTGTCCTTCTTCATGAGACGACTAAATGGTTGAAATTTTCCATTCAGGTTTGAGATGAACCTTTTTCAATATGCTAGCCTTCTTTGAAGGCTTTTTAACTCATGAATGTTTAGAGGATCAGGCATCTTTAAAATTACATCAACCTTGGCTTGATCAATTTCAATTCCTCGGTGTCACACGATAAAGCCAAGAAACTTTTCAGAAGTAACTCCAAAGGCACACTTCAATGGATTCATCCTAAGTTGATATCTTCGAAGTAACTCAAACACCATTCTTAGGTTTTTTAAGTGGTTCTCTCTTTCTTGACTTCACCACTAGATCTTCTATGTATAATTCAATATTTTTATAAAGCAGGCCGTCAAATATGTTTTGTATAGCCCTTTGATAAGTGGCATCAGCATTCTTTAAACCAAAAGGCATCACTTTGTAGCAATAAATACTTTTGGCTGTATGAAATGCAGTGAGTTCTTCATTCTTTGGTGCCATATGGATTTAATTATAGCTGAATGAACGATCCATGAAGGACATTACCTCATAACCAGTTGTGGCATCAATCATCAACTCTGGTATGGCAATTAGAAAGTCATCCTTAGGGCAGGCGTTGTTGAGATACCAAAAGTCGATAAAAACTCAAATTTGGCCATTCTTCTTCCGTACTGGAACAATACTAGAAATTCATGTGGGATATTTGACTTTACGAATAAAGCCAGCTTCAATCAGTTTGTTAATTTCATTTTCAATAATGGAACCAACTCTGACCTAAAGCATCTTTAGGCTTGCTTAATAGGATGAGCCCCGTTCTTGGACGCCAACTAATGGACTGCTACTTTTGGATCTAAGCCAGGCATTTTTTTGTAACTCCAAGTGAAGACATCTATATATTCTTTGATTATATCTATATAATAAATTTTCTCCTCCACTTCTAGAAACGCACTCATGTAATTTGGTCTTGGCTCTTTATCGATTTCAAGATTAACTTCCTTTAAGGGATCTATTGTGGCCTTTGCTCCTTCTTCAAGTTGCGATTGAGCATCTCCAGCATCTTCTTTATCTTGGGGGTTATCGTCGTTGAAAGATATATGATAACACCAGAAAGCATTTTTTATCTCTTCATCAACCTTCATTTGAAAAGAGACATCTTTCTCATTCTGAGTCATAACATGATATAAAAAACCAATACTCTTTTCATCTTTCTCACTCTCCTTAGTATAAACTATAGTATGAGCCTTTGTTTTTAGCACCTCGTCGCATGAAACCACCAGTTTGGTCTACCGTATTATTCTAAAAGGAAACAAACTTTGTAAATCCTTCTAGATCTTAGGTGAAGAGTGTATTATTATACTTCGATACTTCTTCGACGTTTGTTACTTCTCTTCTTATTTAGAGGACCCAACTTCTTGAATACTGAAGTTCTTGCGATTGATCCTCCAAATTAGTCAAAGATAGAAGGCCTTTTTTTGGATGCAGTAGACTTTTCTTCTACAGTGATGTAGTTGCTAACTGCCCTTCTTATAGAGATGCAAATTGGAGATGGCTGCGTGTATCTTAGGCCTTCACGTACCTGCATAGTTGTACCTTCTGACGGAAGTTTGCCCAACTTTGATGGCTCATTAGGATTTTATTCAGCCTTTATAAATAGCTTGTATGAATTTGGATCGAATCCATATTTCGTACGCTTCGTAGAGAGTGTTATATCTTATGGCGGATTTTTAGCCGCAGACTCTCCAAGTAGCGTTGAGGATGGATTTATTGCATCAATCTTTCTGATAGGTAAAGTTAGACTCTTTACCACATTATCTTAGGCATCAGATAGGTGATCCCTCTCTTTCTTTACCTTTAGTATGTAGTGAAGAATAGGAGTTGCCTTCTTTTTTGGTAGGGGCGACGCTTCTTTATTCGAAGTGAAAAAGGGCTTCTTAGTAGAGACTTTTTCAACAATCACCACGACCTTCTTAGATGCAAGATCATCACACTTGGTCTTGGTAAAATTTTTAACCCTTTTCTCATTCACAACATAATTCTTTAAGTAGAATTTTGCGTCGGCAAAGTGTGACTCAGCTTCAGTGAATGGTTTATCATTCGTAACTATCTTTCTTTCCACTCCACATTCGAGGTACTTTAAGTATTGATAGTAAGAGGATGAGATAATTTTTCTCTCATGTACCCAAGTCCTACAAAGTAATATATTGTATGAATTTTTGGCGTCAATCACATGCATCAATGCATTTGATTGGAAATCATTCATACGAATCCCCAACTTGACAGCTCTCATGGCTCTCTGGCCTTCTTGGTTAAAGCCTTAAATCATTATATGGCTTTTGGCCAGTTCATCGATAGCGATGCCAAGTTACTTCATTATACAGATAGACAGGATATTAACTCTGGATCCCTTATCAATCAAGATTCTATTTATCTTTTTTCCCAGAACTTGACCTACCATGTACAAGGGACGATTGTGTAGGGTTTCTCCATGCATAAAATCGCTATTTATAAATGTGATTTTTGTACCACATACATGTGTCTCTTGGCTAAGTGGCTCCGTAAGCTTTTCAAAAGTTGGAGGAATCTCCACAAATGGGTTTTCACCCTTTTCCCCCTCTTTGGCAGTATTAAAACATGATGCCTTAAGATTGACTTGAGCAATCATTGCAAGAAACTAACTTGGTAAGAATTTTTCCAACGTTACTGGACACCATAGTTTTTAGTGGTGAATCTCTATTACCCTCATTTTCTTTGAAAATTAAATCAACATTTGTTTCTTTGGTTTTTTTACCATCGTCCTTCTAGTTGGTTGCTCGGATGACTCCTTTCCTAGACTTGTCTTCTTACGTCTACGTCGGGTCACCAAAGTCTAACCTTTGTCATTGTCTTCGTCAATTGAAGACCTATCAGGCTCTAATAGTTTCTCCTTATGTTCTTCAACACATATTTAGACTGGATCGAGCGAGCCAAATATGATAAAGATTTGATGAGAACTGGTCATCTCATCATCAAAGAAGATCTTTTTTTCATTTGCGAGTTGCATAACTTTGTCTTTAAAGACAAAACACTTTTCCAGAGGGTGACTCACAAGCCTATGATACTTGCAATATTTAGGGTCATTGGTCTTTCCTGCTTCAATGGGTCGTTTTATCTCTGGGATTTCAATGAGCTTATGCTCAAGGAGTTCGTCAAAAATCTCAACAACATAAGAAGCAAGGAAGGGATATTCCTTTTCTTGCATCTCCTTTAAAGTTTTCTGATTTTGAGGCGCTCTAGAAGTCATCTTCATATTTTTCTTCTTGTTCACCTTCGTGGTAACCTACACAGGAGACACGTCAATATTTATAGATTCCTTGTTTTCATTTTTTGGGACAAACTTGCCCCATCTTTTAGGTTCCTACTTATCCTTTCCCCTTCGAGGGTCATGGATAGGCATTTCTCCCTTTCCAACAAAAGACATGCTCAACTCTATGTCATGAACATGGGTATCTAACTTTTTAAAGGATTTAGTCTAATGCGTTACAACACGTTGAGAAGCTCCCAGTGTATTCCTTAGCCGCACATCTCTATTGCAGAAGCTTTGTTGAGCCTATCTTTGCAGTTTAGGCTAGCATTTCTCTATTGATTGATGAAGTCAATGAGTGGTTTATCCTTTTTTCTGAGTATTTGTGAGCACTTCCATGCTCATTGTATGTCTTATTCTATAAAAGTGATTCAAGAACTCATGCTCCAATTACTCCCAACTATCGATAGGGTTAGGCTCAAGGTCTGTATACCAATCAAAGGTGTTTCCCTTTAGGGAATGAACAAACTATTTGACAAGATAATCACCGTAAGTTCCAGCATTATTACATGTCTCAACAAAGTATACAACGTGTTGTTTTAGGTTCCCTTTACCCTCAAATTATTGAAATTTGGGGGGTTGATCGTCGGCAGGCATTTTAAGGCTATCTATTCTCCTGGTGTAAGGCTTGGCATATGTAAGGGAAAACTTGGTGACAATATCATACTTGTCTTTTAGGGTCTCTTCAATGAATTCCTTCAATTGCTCAATCGGGATTATTCTCTCAGAAGAAACTTATGCCATTTTAGTTAGTGGTGTTTGTTTCACAGGATGTTCTATCTCGTGAGTCTCTGGAGATTTTCCAGGTGCATGTCTAGACTCTCCGTCTATCAGGTCTTCCATCTTATCCACTATCTTATCAATTCGAGCATCTTGATTCTAAACATCTTTGGTTAGTCCCTAAATTTCCTTTGTCAAATTCACAAGTTGCTCCTCCATAGATGAGGTATCAATCACCATTGCTTGCATGATCACTGGAGAAGTTGGAGAATAACATAAATTATCGCATAAGTTAATCTTTAAACTGCTCAACTTATGTGGTATAAGTGGTGATAACGCATTTATTGAACGACCATCGCTCTTTGCGCTAGAGAATTTAGAACCAGAATGCTCAAGTAGAGCTAAAGTCTTCTTAATTGATTCCACCATACTGCTTCATCCTTCTGAAGCACTTGCACTCCATCATACTATTTCCTCCTTCTGAAGTACTTGCACTGAACTTCATTCCTTTTGGGGTTGAAGATCCAAAAATTGGAGTTGGCGCGAATGACACTAGATGTGTTTGTTGTCCTAGAAAGCAAGCCTTGCTCCTTGTGACAGCTCCCAATCTTCCAAAATTAACACCAATGATGGATTCTACTTCAGCAGAGAACTTTGAATCAGCAGCCTTGGAAGCGTTTAACTGAGAGTTGACCTTGTTAGAAGTCATTTCATTGTTCTTAAACTTTGAAGTATGAAAAGTTGAGATGAGAGGTAGAGATTGTCTTACTGGGCGTGCCAAAATTTGTTGGACAATAAAATTCTCAAGTCGGGAAATAAATAATTAGGACAAGAAAAATATTACAATAATCAATTTATTGATATCAATATGTAAGTGTTACAATCTCTATGAATCTTCTTATTCGCCTTTTCAAATATAAATTCAAGGGCTTAAAGCTTGATCTTGAAATTGAACTCGATTTGTTGATTTGAGGGACTTGATCATGACTTGTGCTTGAATTTAAGGGCTTTTGATCATGTTCTTGAATATTATGGTCTTGATCTTGAATCTTAATGAACGTGATTTGAATGCCTGAGTTTTGTAGATAAATTACTGCGTTTGATCCGTAAGCTTTCTCTTGCTTCTTGTTAGAGTTCTGGGGATCCCTTTTCTGAAATATGAGATTCCTATTTATAGTTGTGGAAAGGAGAGAGTTATGATGAATATGGACTTCCTCTGACCAATCAAATTCAAGTGACGTGGCGCCTTTATGGGCTTTTGATTTTACTAGGCCTGCTGCATCATTTTGACATGTGGCATGGTCCTATTGACTCCTTCACTTGACTTGGCATGCCATGTCATTTGACACGTGGAACTCCTTTGGGCTTCTAACAATATCTTGGGCTTAGCAAAGTGGGTTCATCATTTGTAGCCCAAATTAATGGACTAGCCCAATAAAAATTGGACTTTAATTAAATCGATACATGTTTGGACTTAAATAATTAATTCAATTATATTAATTCGTAATATTTATTTGGGAGTAATATATTCTAAATTTAATATAATTCAAATTTCATACGGATTTTAATTGAACAAAACTTCGTTGCCTACAGTTATTACATGATTTATAGTTATAGTGTGAATTCAAGTGCAGTAATATCATATTTTGTTTGGCACAATTTATTATTATTATTATTTGAATTTTAATAGTAATTGCACTAAATTTATATTTGATTTACAAATTTAAAAAAATTGACAAAAATGATTGTCTTCATACTCTCAAGGCACATGACAAAAAAAATATGATTATTTTTTTCATTTCATAATTTCTAATATAATCTGGGCGGAAATGCCGTAATAATCTTTTTAAAAAAAATAAAAAATCATATAAAAGGACTCAACTTCCGTGATAAATGTATTTTTGATAAAGTTAGCTTTAGAAAACCTTCCTCAGACTCGAGAGAAAATTGAAGAAAATGTATCTTTTTAGTCTTAAATGAAGGGTTGGTGACATTGACCAACTTAAAGGGTCAAATATCATTAGAAAACTTGATTAAGTTAAATGTGGATTTGATTAATATTTTTCAAACTTTCTAATCTTTTCAAAAATACAAATCAACCCAACCTACACTCCTTTTCAATCCAAATCAACCAGTCGTTCTTCGCTCTCTCGACAGCTTCTTTCAACTCTCTCCCAACTAACAGTTCTGCAAATTTCTCCTTTTAATCCTCGGTGACTTCAACATCCGATGATAAATAGTTGGGCTTCGAGTTCCTTTTCAACTTCAACCTACAATCGACGTGATAGCCTTGCTCTCCGGCCACAACAGCTTTGAATTCTTCAACCTTCAATCGGTGTGATAGCCTTGCTCTCCTGCCACAACAACTTTGAATTCATCATTGTTCTTTTTCTTCTTTCACAGGTAAAAATTTATGACCTTTTTAGTTTTAAATAAAACGAGGAACTTGAGCCAACTTCTCTTATAGTATTGGTTAACAACTTCAATATTTGTTGCTTTAATTTGAAATGTGGTCTGAACAAAACCCTAATTTTTGGTATTCTTCTCTTCTCTTTTTAAACTGAATTATGATTTTTTGTTGTTTGTTGCATTTTTTGGAAGTTTGATTTTTGTTGTTTGTCTTTATAAAAATTAAACAACAATTTGGGTTGATTTATTCTGTTCTTGTTCTTGGTAAAAATGATGATATTGTTGTTTTTCTAATGAATAAAATTATGCTACTGATTTTTGTTTTATCCAATAAATTATTCATCTGGTACAACATATTAATCATTTGATGCAATATATTTGTCAGATGGTGCAACAGATCAACCATCTGATGCACCAGAGGAACCATCAGATTACAATTCTGATGCAACAAATTAATCATCTGATGCAATAGATTTATCATATGATACAACAGTTTAAATATCTGATGCAATAGATTAACCACATGTTGCAACATATTAAGCATCGAATAAAAAATCTGATGCAACTGATTAACCATCTGATGCAATGGAAGAACCATTGAACTAACGATCTGTTGTAATAGATGAACCTCCTGTTGGATAAAATCCAATCAACTCTTCCAACAGGATATGTCCAAGACATGATTTTTCCAACTGATCATTTGTCTGCCACGATAGACGACCCAATGTTGGAAGAAATCTAAATAATATTGACCATTGATAACTGTTTTAACAGATCACTCATGTGATACAATAGATGTGTGACCTGTCACACAGACCATTCATCTTTCTCAATGGATGAGTGATATATTTTGTATTGTTGCAACAAATTACTCAGTCGTTGCTGCAAGTTAGTTAACTATTCTAACATATTACTTATATGTTGCAACAGATGTGTGATCTGTTGCACAGAATATTTATCTTTCTCAACAGATGAGTGATATATTTGTATTATCACAATAGATTAATCAACCATTGTTATAGGTTATTTCACTATTCCAATAAATCTCTCATATGTTGCAATAAATGATGTTGCAACAGATGTGTGATCTACTGTAAAAACCATTCATTTTTCTCAATAGATGAGTAATATATTTTGTATTATTACAACAGATTACTCAACCGTTGTAATATGTTATTTAATTATTCCAACAGATCACTCATATTGCAATAATGTGTGATCTGTTGCATAGACCATTTATCTATCTTAAAAGATAAGTGATACGTTTTGTATAGTTACAACAGATTGCTCATCCGCTGCAACAGGTTTGTTATATACTGCAACAGATATACTACCTGGTGCAATAGATAAGTGATCTATTGAAACTGTTATTTTACTATTTTTCTTGTTAGATTTACTGTTACCCTTTTTAAACAAAGCATTAATCAACTATAATATATTTTTTATATTCCTGTTAAATTTAGATAATATGGCTCCCAAAACTATAGAAATGAATTAAGTCCAAGTAAAGGAACAAGTGAAGTAGCTAGACTACATCTACCACTCTATGAGCTTGCTTTACAAGCATTATCTCAATCAGGAGCAGAATATGATGAACACGGGGAGGAGGAATATTTCAAAAGAGATGATCCAAATGCCAATAGCCCTTCCGCCGAAGAGTTGGTCAAAACCTTCAGCATTGATTGTTATTCTGTGAGAATGCAGTGTAATGGTTCCATAGATTTAATGGGTGATTTCGTGGTTAAGTCAGCCATGGGAAAATTTTTCTATGCCTTCAGAAAAATACTTCAAGAATAAAAATTGGATGCTTATTTTAGGGACAGCTGCTTTAGGAAATATCTTGATTTGTCAGAGGATAACAATGCTCGTTTCCAAATGAAAATGGTATATGAACTTCTCAATCGTAGGTTTATGTATAAAAACAAAGATAAGATGGATGAGGTGTGGATAAATTATGTGGCATGCCTATTTGTTTTGGTTGGAAGGAGTTTGCCATAGTTACTGGACTAAAATATTATCCTCCTTCTCAAGTTATACCTATTCTAACCCAAAAAAAAAACACCCCACACACCCAAAAAAGGCAAAGGCAAGTCGTGTGATCGTGATGAACTGGTGTCCATTATTGGTCCAAACTTTAAAAACAAAAAATTGATAGAAGCATTGAAAGGTAAAGAACTTTCATAGTAGCACAAGCAGTCATCGTGCTTGGTTTGGTTTACACATAATATTCTTTGGGCGAAAGATATCTGAACTCAATTGAAATTGTATAAAAATAAATATTAAACCTGTAGCATCAGATACTCATTTATTATAAAATATCAAACAAATTAAGTACTCTGTTGCGACAGATTACCCATCTGTTGTAAATTATCAAATGTATTGTCACATGTCGTAACAGATTACCCATCTATTGTAAATTATCAAATAGGAGCTGCCATCTATTAATCAATTAAGGTATTGGTCTAACATATGAGGTAGTAAGAAACGGTTCAGCTTAGAGTGATCTATGGACGACTCTGGCTGGGAGGAACGCAATACCGTCTCATCATTCAATTGCCAAAAGACTCAATTAAAGTTGTAGTTAATCCTATGAGAACTCACCTCTGGTCCTACATTAATCAATTAAGGTATTAGTCTAAAATATGAAGTAGTAAGAATTGGTTCAGCTCAGAGTGATCGATCGATGACTCTGGCCGAGAGGAACGCAATACCGTTTCATCATTCAATTGTTAAAATACTCAATTGAAGTTGTAGTTGACTCTATAAGAACTCACCCCTGGTCCTAGATTAATCAATTAAGGTTATTGGTCTAACATATGAGGTAGTAAGAATCGGTTTAGCTCAGAATAATCGATCGGCGACCCTAGACGAGAGGAATGCAATACCGTCTCATTATTCAATTGCCAAAAGACTTAATTGAAGTGGTAGTTGACCCTATGAGAACTCACCCCTGGTCCTAGATTAATCAATTATGGGTCGTTTGGTAGAGTGTATAAGAATAATGCAAAATATAGTGTATTAGTAATGCTTGCATTAGTAATACTTGTATTATTTGTGCTTGTATTAGTTATGAATGTATTATTTCTTATACATTATTTGTTTGAGGTATAAGAAATAATACATCTTACATTATTTCTATAAAAGAAATTTTTGTTTAGAAAAATACCCTTCTTTGATTTTGTACACTTTTTTGCAACAAAGTTCTTTTGTTATTTCAAACATAATTAATATTGTTGAACTATTATATAGAGGTTTAGGATTAATTACAGGACCTTCATCTCAATTTTTTTGTTAAAATCTTTTTAAAGACTCTCGAAGCAAAGAAAAAATATGTTATAGTTATTTAAATCAACCATTCACTGTTGTAAATTCAAATAGTGGGAAAAGAAATTGTGAAATGTTTTGAAAAGATTCACTAGTGCAAATTAAAATGGCGGGAAAAAGAATGGTGAAATATTTTGAGAGGGAAATTTAGGGGTATTTAGGTCATTTAATAAATTAATGCATGCGTTTAAAGTCTTTGATTACTAATACCTAGGAAATAGTGTATAACTATAACTAATGCTTGCATTAGTTATACATAGGCAAAAAGTCGTACCAAACAAGGTACTAACAATACATATTAATAATGCATGCATTATATTTTACAATACACTCTGCCAGACGACCCCTTAAGGTATTAGTCTAACATGTGAAATCAGTTGAAATTGTATAAAAACAAATGTTCAACCTATTGCAACAGATGTTTTTTGTTGGATTTAATCAAACAGATTAAGTCATCTGTTGCAAAATATTATGCATCTGCTGCGACAGATGATCGAGCTTTGGAAATTTTCAAACAGAAATTGTTATTTGTTGCACTTAGATATTTTAAGACCCCTTTTTAAAGCAATTTAGGTATTTTTTGTCCGAGATAAAAAAAAGTTAAAATACTAAGGCAGTAAAAAATATTACTTGGATAACTCCAAAATCTCCTAAGTCAGTAGTCTTATCTGGTCTTTTCAATGTCACCGTCTCCTAGTGCCCCTCAAAATTTAAAAGTTATTAATGAATATTTAAAACCCATATCTAGAAGAATACTCTCTCCTTCAGACATTAGAAAGACTCAAGACTCAACTTAACTCATCTATCACTCTTTCTTCTTTATCTCTTTCTTTCCTTTTTGCCTCTTTTTTCTCTCTTTTTACGGATGAGGATCCTTTTGGATCTCAACCGATCGATATCTTTTCTCGACTAAACTAGATGTTCTGATCCCTTTGCTTTTTTCACATTATAGGTATAGTTCACTATTGCTCTTTCCATCTCGTTTTCTTCTTTGTATGTCATTTAAATTATATATTTACATCTGTTGCTATTAATGATTTACCCATTTACCAGTTTCCTATTTATTGAGAAAATTAAAGGAAAGGTGAATTTTAAGTCTTGAATGAACGAACTATTGTTCTTATATCTATTGTAAAATGCCTCATCGATTGAACAGATAGGTAATTTATTGCATAAGATTGGTCATCTATTGATCCACTCAATTTTGTGTTACCCTTTTGTATAGACGGAGCAACTGTTTGAAGAAATCAAACTAGTAGTAAGGCTGGTTTGATTTATTCCAACAGATAACTCATCTGTTGTAACATTTCATCCATCTATTGCAATATATGCCTTATCAGTTGAGCAGATGGGTAATCTGTTACATTAGAT
Organism: Capsicum annuum; assembly: GCF_002878395.1. NCBI lineage: Eukaryota > Viridiplantae > Streptophyta > Magnoliopsida > Solanales > Solanaceae > Capsicum > Capsicum annuum. Next base: position 74,579,921 of record NC_061119.1, on the reverse strand, counting down.
TGGTCATCTATTGATTCGCTCAATTTTGTGTTACCCTTTTGTAATGTTGTTTTTCTTCTTCTATTATTTGACGTTAAATGTATTTCTCTTGTTTGTAGATAAAAAAAAGTGAAACTGGATCTATTTTTGCCCGACCAACATTAAAGGCTAGAGTAAAGATGGGTTTGGAGGAATAAGCTGCTTGCAGATGGAACCACTTCATATGTGGGAGATATATATTACTTATCAACCTATCGTGAAAACACACATCCGGTATAATGATTTTGTGAATGTTTGTTCTTTACCTATTAGGCGTTAATTCTTCAAACAAGATATGGCATTTTACAGTTAAGATTGTTAGGTTCGAACTGGTAAGGCTAAGGGACCAAGTAGGTGTTGTTGATAACCTGTTATAATTTAATGACGGTTCATGCTCATGTTTTTGTTTTAAGTTTTGGGAAGGGTTCAAGTTTTTAGCGGAAGTGTAAATATCTAATAGTGATTGGACTAATTTTAATGGCTCAATGGACTTCATGAAAGGCCTCTAAAGTCTCACACTGCAGCAAACACTGATGGAACCAATAGAAATTTTCCTGGTCCATATTTATATAGATGGGTTGCAGGAGAAGACTATTATACAACAATAAGTGCTTGGAAGAATACCTGTGTGGGAAGGGGGAGGTTGAGAAGGCCATATATCATCTCAGACCTTGTTTAAGAGAAAATACATGGTAGGAAGGAAAGTGTAGCGAAATTGGCTGATGAAATTGACATGAAAAATGAAAAAACTTGATGAGCTGCGAATGTGAAAGCATATCCAAAAATGAAAATCCATCATTCATTGAAATAAAAGAAGAATAGTTAATAGGACTGGAGCTGGTCACTTTTCTAGAGACTGGAACTAGCGAGCGTGGCCTCATTGAAGCTCTCACAAAGTGCAGGACCAGAACTTTAAGGAAGTAGCTTCGCAAGAACGGAAGGTGGTAAGATTGTCGGTCAAAATTAAAACCTGAACCAACTACTCCTGAATTAAAAATACGAGATCAAGCCAAGGTGGAAATTTCTCAAGTTAAATATGCATCCCATGCCTCCTATGGAAAGGCAGTGGAAATAACAAGGCATGGGATTTCTACCCAACTTCAAAATTTTTTGTTTCTACTGCCATAGACGTAATCATAGCCACAAACAGAAGGCATGCCATGCAAGTTAGACTTCAAAAATTGACATCTTGGCTTTCCTTATTTTTAATTTAGGAGTTGTTTGTTCAGGTTTCAATTCTGACCGACAATCGTATTAATTTCATGTGCACGTGAAGCTTCTTTCTTAGAGTTCTGGTCCTGTATTTTGTGAGAGTCTTCATTGAGGCCACGCTCGCTAGTTGCAATCTCTAGAAAAGTATCCAGCTTCAATCCTGTTGACCATTTATCTTTTTTTTCAACGACTGGTGGATTTTCATATTTGGATACACTTCCACATTTGAAGCTCATCCAGTTTCTCCATTTCTCATGTCAATTTCATTGGACAGATTCGCTAGAATTTCCTTGCTTCCTACCCTGTGTGTCCTATTAAACAAGGTCTAAGATGATATATGGACTTCTCTACCTCCCCATTCCCGCACAGGTATTCTCCCAAGAACCTTCTGTTGTATAAAAGTCTCCTCCAACAATCCATCCATATAAATTTGGAATAGGGGAATTTCTATTGTCTCCATCATTGGTTGTTGTAGTGCGAGGCTTTGAAGGCCTTTCAAGAAGTTCATTGCACTATTAAAATTAGTCCAATCACTATTGGATATTTACACTGTCGCGAAAAATTTGAACCCTTCCCCAAACTTGACACAAAAACATGAACATAGATCGTCATTAAATTATAATAGGATATCGACACCACCATCTTGGAACCCTTTGACCTTATCAGTTCGCACTTATCAAACTAAACTGTACAATACAGGATCTTATTTGAAGGATCAGTGTCTAATTGATAAAAAACTGCATTCATAAATCATTGCACTTTATGTGTATCTATCACGGTAGACTGATCAATAATACATAATTCCAGGTATGAAAGTGGATCCATTGCACGCACCTTATTCTTTCTACCCCATCAAAGACACTACAGTGTTGTTTATCCATCTGCACAAATGAGATGACTATTAAAAAAGAGGTGTGAAGAGCTATGACTTTTTTATCTTAACATATTCAAAACAGTTGATGAATTAAAATCTCCATCTGTTGCAATTGACGAATCAGCTGTTAGAAGAAATCAAAACATCTCCTCCAACATATGGTCCATCTGTCGCAACAGATAATCCATATGTTGTATCAGATTATAAATCTGTTGCGACAAACCAGAAATTATTTATTCATCTGCACGCATGTGATGACTATTAAAAAAGAGGTAGTGGTGACTTTTTATCTAACACATTCAAAACAATTGATGAATTGAATTCTTCATCTGTTACAACTGATGAATCAACTGTTAGAAGAAATCAAAACATCCCCAATATATGGTCCATCTGCCGTAATAAATAATCTATATGTTGCAACAGATGGTAAATCTATTGCGAAAGATGGACGATCTGTTGCAACAGCACAATAATAACGGTTGTTATCAAGTCTCAAAATCATTTTAAAAAGGTGAGAAGTATTAATGTAAACCAAAATGTCATGACTTTTCATAGAAAATAAAATGTCACCAGTTTGAATGTAATTAATACAATAAAGCTTAACAGACATGCCTTTTGTCCTTATACATCCAGATTCAATCCTCTATAAATAGGTCCCTTCTAAATCTTTATTCTGCTAAACTTTATTTATTTCTTGCATTTTTTATTTTCGTGTGACAACTTCAACAACTTCTCTTCAAAGAGCATATTCCTTTATGTTAAGTTTTTTTCTAGTATAAATCTACCACTTTGTAGTATACATTGTATTACATTTGGACTATTTTCTTTACATTTTTCAATTCATGTGTGTTCTAGATATGGTTGATCCTGTTTGGTACATTTCTATTTGCGTGACATAGTATGGGAACTTTAGAGACAGTTTAATGACCTGCAAAGGGAGTTGGTTGCCATGACAGCGACGATATTCAGAGAGATGAAGAGGCTGATGAGGGCCCTGCTGCTGTGAGTTGATTGGCCGGTTGTCATTAATGATGATGATGATGATAATAATAATAACAATAATTAGAATATATTTTTTCTTTTAGCGTATTTATTTTAATTTTTTTATATCGGATCTATGCCTAATGTATTTTATTTTTCGTTTAATGAAAAATTTATTTTTAGTTGACTTTGGCTTTTTAATTTTTTTTGAATTTTCATTCTATCTATTTCTTCTTCCAAATATTTACATGTTAACATTTCAACGGTTGGAGGTAAGGAGCAATTTTGAATCCAGTAGCAATAGCAATTTTGCCTTTTGAGTTTCAACAGATGAACCATGTGTTGGAATAGATTGGTCATCGGTTGGGTTTCTGTCAACAGATAATCCATCTTTTGCGATAGATTTATCATTTTTTGGAGGAAAATATTCCAGTTTTATGGAACTGTGTTGTGTTCTTCCAGCTAATGTCCATCTGTTGCCACAGATGGGTAATTTATTGAAAATACCTGTGGTCTGTTGTATTGTTTAGTTTGTGTTTTGCCTCTTTTTATTGATGCACAAGTTATTAAAAAGATATTTTATATATAATGAATGATAACATTATGTTCACAACAATGATTTAAATATATAAAAGTCCACAACAAACAGATATATAAGTTTTTGCAATTACAATGATCATGGTGGATTATGATCCAAGCATATAGTTCTTTTATGGTCAGCGTGCTTACATACGGAGCACTCGTTTCTTCTTGATGAAAATGATTCTTCGACGTCACGCCTCCTTTTATATGTCTTTCTTCCCGATTTGATAGTGCTTGGGTCAATATATGGAGGAGGTATTAATCTCCCCATAAGCTCTGCAAAAATAACCCAAGATTCTTCGAGAGGCACCAGAGTTATATGCCCACTACATGCCATTTCATATTTTTCCACTGAATAATATTGAGAGGAGTGCTCGTAAACTTCATCTCCATATTTATGACCGTATTGAGCTTGAAGCGCTGCCATAGCATGTGGACAGGGTATTTTGTCCAAATCAAAAACTCTACACATACAAGATCTTGTTTGAAGATCGGCCGTGGCAACATCACCATGACCGGTGATACTGAATTTGTAATCTGCTATTTTATGAGGTAATAACCTATTCCCCAAACTGACGTTCGTTGATATTATTTTTTGATTTTGAGAACAAATTGAGTTTTTTTTTCGGGGCACTTAAACTGCATACGCCTTTCGTTAAAAAACTTATCATACTTCTGGTTTATTTTTTCAAACATAGCCTTGGTGGAAAATTCTCTTTCATCGCCAAACAATGAATTCACCGATTCAGCTATGTTTGATGTCATAATATTGTACCTATACAAAAGAATCACTTAGTAAGACATCATACTAAACTTGTAACTCAAACAAGACATTAAAATCGATAAGAATGTACCTATCTGCCAGACAGAATACTGGGTCCATCTCTCAAAACCGACACATATAAGAAATTTTACTACCTTGGGATTCATATCGGTTATTTGATTGAAATAGTCTAAAATCTCCTCTCTACTATATGTTTTAGCTTCTCTATAAAAAAGGGTGACGACTCTTTTTTTGTGATAGTTGGTCTGAATGTTCTCTCCAAGATACCTGATGCAACAACCAAAGTAAGCTGAAGTGAAGAACCATGAATCTATCTTTGGAATACTTGGATGCCTATCCAATACAAAACATAACTCTTCAGTATCTTTGACGCAGCTTCGCAGTTGTTCAAAAAAAATCCATAAAAGGCATCATATTCCTTATCCGCTACACAAAAAGTGACAGAAAAGATGTGATTCTCTGCATCCTGCGACACCGCCGCTAGCAAAACTCCATTATACCTGCTCCTCAAAAAGGTACCGTTGACGGCTATGCCTTTTCTCAAATAAAAAAAACCTTGAATCCGAGCACCATAGGATACAAAAAAGTACTTGAACCTTTCGTTTTCATAAAGATGCAATGCCGTCTTACTTCCGGGATTTGTGGACTCAATCATGTAATGGTAGGCATCCAGGACTGCATACCCATGCTCGAGTGTCCTCCTAACCAAGTCCTTGGTAATCCCTATGGCCGTATATATCTTCCAATAACTGACCAGGATACCCAATTCTGTAAGGATTGAATTGGCCATAACCCTTGTTGGAGGGCCTTTGCCATCGAGGAAACTACTCCTGAAATATTCACCGAGGACCTTTGTCGTGGCGTGAGGATTTTTACCCAAGATGTGCTCCAAACCACATGTGTGATGTTTTTCATGATTATGAATGACGAATCTATCAGAACTTACGTACTTTAACGCTCTCAACCACCACTTGCAGTTCGAATTAGCATATTTGAAGCAAAAGACGCTGCTCGAATTAATCACTTTCTTTATTCTGAAATCTTTTTTAAAGCAAGAAATAAACAAAGTGGTAGATATTTCATTCTTGTCCTTGAATGACATTCCAATAAAAAAGTCGGTCCCATCATTTTGAAGATTTCCAAACTGTATCGATTGAGAAGAACTGCACATCGTATTGGTCACATCAACGGGCGTAGGTGTTTGATCATCATCTGAACTATTCATGTCTAGATCATCCAACCTATCATCAAAGATGTCTTGTTGTTCTTCTTCTTTTATGTTCTGGTTCTCTTTCTTTCTAGTCTTTTCAACCACGTACACCCTTAACACCGGCCTGGATGAATCATTAAGATAAGCACGCAACCGAACCTGATCGGTTATCTTGAAAGACAGTACCTTCTGATTTTCCAAAAAGCTATGCATATAGCTAATGATGAGTTTTTTCGATTGACAATTCATTCCATAATAACTGATGATTAAGTTTACAAAATCATCATACGAAATATCACTTTGGACTGTGATAGCTATCGTCTCTAGCATTTCACCCTCGTTCCAACGCCATACATATCGATTGCTCTTCTTTATCCATTAACCATAACAATTCACCCCTATTATTATTGATCCCTTCATTAGTGGTACCTAAATAAAGTCATTTGTTAAAAAAAGTTAATAGTGATTTCATAGTGCCGTAAATGAATCCCAACAGATGTGTAATCATTCGCAATAGATTAATTACCTATTGGGATTCATGTTACTCTCCTGAAGCTGATTTCAGTAGATGATTCATCTATTGTAACATGTGAAACATATGTTGCAACAGACTATATATCTGTTGGGATTGACGTTACAGTACTGATGCACCTTTGAAGCTAATTCTAACAGATGAGTGACGTATTCCAACAGATAATTAACTTATTGCGACAGATGACTTACCTGTTACAACAGACTATGATCTGTTAGAATTGAGGTCAGTTTCTATCACAATAGGTTACTAATATATTGCAACAAATATTTACCGTCTATTGGAATCGAGTTCGGGTTCTGTTGTAATAGATATTTACCTTGTTACAACAGAAAACACATATGTTGGAATCGAGTTCATGTTCTATTGCAACAGGTTAATAATCTGTTGCAACAGATATTTATCACGTTTCACCAGATAACTAATCTGTTTAAACAGATAAATCATATGTTGCATCAGATGATTCATCTATTTGATTCATGTTACGGCCTACAGAACCATAAATATGAATCCAACATATCACTCTTCCGTTAAAACAGATGTCTCATCTGTCGCAATAGATGATTTATCTATTTAAACAGATGGATTTTATATTGGATTCATGATTGTGTTCTATCCATTATTGGAAAAACAGCACAATAGTAGTTGCCCAAATGAAAAATTCAACTAAAAATCATAATTTGACATACCAAAGTCTCCTATGAAGTAATGCCAAAGTGGAAAGTGATGTACGAAATAAAATTTGACCTAAGAAATTGGTCAAATAGCAACAGTAGCGGTAACAACAACAACGACAATGGTCAACAAGAAGAAGATGAAGATGATAATGAAGTAGAAGATGATGATAATGAAGCAGAAGATGATGAATAAAGGAGCAACAATAATGAACAATAAAAATCGCCGAGAGAGAGAAAACAACAATGGATGAGAAGAGAGAGAAAGACGCCTTTTTTCCCTCCGTTTCCCATTCTATTAGGTAAACATTTGGATCAAAGTGTAAATTTAAAAATTTGTGGGCTATTCTCAAACTTACCAAACTTTCTTAATCCATAATAAAGTAATTGTCGCCTTTACTCAATTATTAAGACTTGTGTCACCTACACCTCAATTTAAAACTCTTTTATCACCTACAGCCCAAACCCCCGGACTCTATAAAGTATGAAGAGGTTGCCTCAAATTATTAGCTTCTTCAAATATAATATATTCTTTGTGTGATTGTGGCTATGTTTATCTTAACTTATTCCTTTTATATAAAATAATGATAAATATATTGTAATTGTAGTGAAAATTAATCAAGATAGAAAATGATTTATACATTATTTTATAAGCTAAAATTACTAAAAAAAAAAAAGGAGATTTGATGTCATTAGTAAAGAAAAGAATAATAATTTTTGAAGAATATGAATACAATAAAGAAAATAAAATTTAAAAAGCTGAAAGAGGCTATAATATTTGGATGAAAAAACTATTCTTTAAGTTTGTAAATGATTCTACTTGAACTACAAAAATATTTCAGAATTAATTTTATTTGATGAATAGAGTGGATAATATAATTTTGATGTTTAGAGCTCTCTAAACTTACACAGCTACTTGATTTTATTCGCGAGAAAAATACTAAAAGATCAAAACATAGAGATAATGAAAGATAGATTCGAAAATTCTACTAAAAACGACAAAAGGTAATAGAGAGAAGTTTAAAATGTCAAAAAAAAAAAAAGATATGATAAAAATAATTTGTTTCCTTTCTTAGTTAAGTCCCTAGAGTTGTGAAACAATTTTTTTTATTTAAATATACATACTAGAAATCCTTACAAAATAATTAAGATGAAAAATTTAATTATCGCTTTTGATTGCATCAATACTATACGATTCTTTCGATATATGAAGTGAGAGGGTTAAAGCTTAACTTCAATATTATATTTGTTGAGCTGAGTTTTTTTCTTTCATTTGATATCAAACTCGAAAATATAATTAAAATAATAGATTGTATTATTATAACTAGAGAATCGAATAAAGACAAAATCAATTAATGAATAAACATTATTTCTTTTTAATTAGAAAATTTAACAATAATTTTCTATCTTATTTAAACTTTTTAATAGCCGCGAGCGCGGTCAAATTCACTAGTTTATGTATTATAAAAAAGAGCAGTCCAGTGCACTAAAGCTACCGCTATGAGTGGTGTCCGGAAAGTTTATGTATTATTCCAAGCTTAAATAAACTAGCTTAGTGTACGTGTTTTGCACGTGTGTCTTTCCTTAATTAAGTAAGTTTTATAAAAAAAAGTTATTAAAACATAACAATTTATATTAAAATGAATATTGTATCTAATTAAACAATATAAGAAAATTATCATATCTCAAATATGTTATTGCAAGTTGTGTTTCAAATTATTATTTCTTTAAAATAAAAAATTAGTTTTTTTTACCAAAAAAAATAAATAAATAAATTAGTTTTTTCTAAAGGTGTATATACTTATGTATATATATATATCAATCCTTAAATCACATTCCATCAAAATTATGGTATAATTTAGTTAATTGAATTCAAAATTCTAATCCTATTCTTTTTAGTTGTTTTTAGAGTTTTTAAGTTTTTATTTTTCAAATATACATAGTAATGTTTATGTATATTACTCCCACAGTAGTTTTTATTAGATCGAAAATAACGGCAGAGCATTTTTATGATAATAATTTTTATTTAGTTTATCAAAACATCATTTAAGTAAGGAGATTTATAACTAAAATTTAATTGATTTTAAAATTTTAATATTAAAAAAAAGTATGAAATTACAATTTTAAATAATGTAAGATATATATTTAAGGGTAAAACAGATGAATATATTATAGGTTCATACGTCCATCACTTTCCTATATTATTCTAACTCAAATTTGATGCTTTCGGCTCTTTTGACTCTAATTTTTTTGCATATTTAGTAAAACTTCAACACATAAATTCACATGTGATTTATTATAGTTCGAGTCAAATCACATATTTAATGGTTCAAATCTAACCTAAATTTCTCTAGTGTTGCGATTTTACGATAGAAAATAAAAATAACAAATCTTATATTAGTTGATTCTCCGTGAAAAGAAAAACGGTTCCTTCTTTGAAGTTGGCAATTACGAAAATCTTCAACTCATTATGAATCCTATAGAGTGAGGGGAGTTTAATTTTTTATTATGTTTTCATTGTATGGTGAATTTTCTATTTATAGGTATTTGGCCTTGTCGAGTCCAAGCAAAGTGGGATCTCTATTGAGGAAAAATGGGTGTTATATGACCATTGTCATGCCTGAAAATAATATATCGAGTGTACGAGAGCTAGGGAGGTAGAGTGTACGTAGACTTTACCCCTACCTAAAAAATAGAGAGGTTGTTTCAATAGACCCCCAATTCAATATACAAAGGTACTAAAGAATCATAAGTTCAGAAAATAACACCAACAGTAGAGAAATATTTTTGATAAACCCTCAACTCAAAAAGGAATTTGCATATAAGGAAGCTAATCATAAAACTTCGCAAAAAAGTGACTGAAAAATATTTTCAAGGCACATGAGTTATACATGTCTGGAAGTTAATGGTTCGTCAAACCTAACAATAAATTTTATTCATTGTTGTCATTCTAATGAAAATTTGATTCTTATACTTGAAACCAAAACAAAAAAATAAATAACAACAAAGATGATATATATATATATATATATATATATATATAATGGTTTGTCAAACCTGACAATAAATTTTATTTATTGTTGTCATTCTAATGAAAATTTGATTCTTATACTTGGAACCAAAATAAAAAAAGGTACTTTAAAAAACGAAGAAATTTTAAAAAGAAATCTACTGATAAATGCAAATGCTATAATTGTGGGGAAGAAGGCCACAAAAGTTATGAATGCAACAAGAAAAGAGTAAAAATATCTAAAATAGATAGAGAATAAATTGAGTAAAACCTAGAGTCAGTTTCATCTATTAAAAGTGAAGACTTTTAAATAGAACTCTATGAAGAATTTTCAGAATCAAGTACTGATTCAGAATAATGAATCAGGAAATTAAGAGCATAGAAGAAACCACTCAGGTTATAGAGACTGAAGAAGATCAGCGAGGGTATGCATTAAAAGCAACATTCGATGGAGAATTGCTAAGAAAAATCCAAGGATTAAAATTCATATATATATATATAGATAGAGAGAGAGAGAGAGAGAGAGAGAGAGAAAGAGAAAGAGAGAGAAATCACTTTTTAGGCTATTATTGCAATGGACACAAGGGAAAGAGGTATTGCATGAATTATAAAAAGAGGTACCGCCTAAAAAGAAATTATAAAATCGACAATGCATGATTTAGAAGGAAAAAGTATTGATGAGTTGAGTAGATAATTGTACTTAAATATGTGAGTCGTTTTCTTATATTTAATAAAGGAAGAACAACACTTATTAAGAGATCCAACAAAGAATACAAACTAAATCAATTAAGAACATAAATCTGACAAATAATGTAAATTAGATCAATTAAGAATATAAGCAAAATTATCGGCATAACAATTAATATTGTGTTTAAATTATTAATAAGCAAGCAATAATCAACAATGCAAAAAAAGTGAGAGTTTTTATGATAAATAAACAAAAATGAGTTGACGAAGAGAACCTAGAGAAGAGACAAAATTAAAAAAAAAATTGAAAGAAAAGTATGGTGAAGATGGTAAAAAAATAAAATTAGCATGTTTTCTATAGAAATTGGTAAAAGGTGTGTTAAAGCCTATTTTACATTGGATAGAAATTGTTTATTGTTGATTTTTGATTTTTTTCTTTTTACCATATGTTGCATGAAAGAGGCTATGCTTAAAACCAAGTTGGGAAAGAATAGATTTTTCTTTTTAATTATTATAGTTTTTTTTTTTGGTTCACGTTTGGTTTTTTGCATTACTAATTATTTATTCTTACATTTTTTTTGGTCTCACGTTAAGATTGTTTTTTTAATTATTTTTTTGATTTGAAAATTTTTTTATTATTATTTTTTTTATTTCTTGTTATGGTTAGTTTTTTTAGATAGTGAAAAAGAATTCTATTTTTGTGAGAAAATTTATTTTTTGGTAATATAGTCAATATTTAATATTATTAAAATAATAGAAAAGGGATGAAAAGACTATTTTGTCTAAAGCGAAATCTTTTAATGAAGGAAAAAAAGTTCAAATAACTTTTAATATATCATAGATTATAGATATAGATATAGATATAGAAATAGACTATACATGCTCTTACTTATTAAGAAACTAGTTAGCTACGACCGTGCTACGCACGGCCCATTATTGATCCTTGAAAATTTTACGTTATATATAATTCTATTATTTAATTAAAAACTTCATTTGTTTGGTTGATAAATTCTTAGTTAGACATATATTATTAAATTTAGACTAATGAAATTTGTATAAGAATATTTTAAATTATTAATATGACGCCCATATAATTTCGAGAGTCAATCAATTTTTTTTACTTTTCACATAGTAATTATGAAATATATAATACAATATTTTAAGTTAGTTAACTCTTGTAATTTAGAATACCTTTTATATAATTTTCAAATAAAACAGGTTACTCTCATGAGAAAATTGAAGGAAAGGTGTCTTTTAAGTCTTGAATAAAGAATTGGTGACATTGACCAAGTTAAAGGGTCAAACATTATTTGAAAACTTGATTAAGTTAATTGTGGAGTTGATTAATATTTTCAAAACTTTTTAATCTTTTCAAAAATACAAATCAACCTAACCCACACCCTTCTTCAATCTAAATCAACCAGTCTCTCTCCTCTCTCTCTCGACAGATTCTCTCAACTCTCTCCCAACCAATAGTTCTATAAAATTCTCCCTTCAATCTTCTGCAAAAAATAGTCGGGGGAGTTCTCTTTCGACTTTCAACCATCAATCGACATGAAGACTTCTCCGGTGACAACAACTTCGAGTTCTTTATCGTCCCATTTTCTTTTTCACAAGTAAAAAATTATGAAGAAACAAAGGAACTTGAGCCAACTACTCTTCTAGTATTGAAATGTGGACTGAATTAAACTCTAATTTCTGATATTTCTTCTTCTTGTTATTGTACTGTTGATTCGGATTTGTTGGTAATTTTTGTTCACAGTTAATGTTCTTAGTGTATGTGTGTATGTGTGATGTGTTGGTGTTGTTGGGTTGATTTGTTATTTGTTTTGGAAAAAATAGTGCTGAAACAGATAAAACATATGATGAATAGATAAAGACATCTGATGAAACAGATGAAGACATCCGATGAACAGATGAAGACATCTAATGCAGTAGATGTTAATATCAAATGCAACTATGAAAATTGATGCAACAAATGAATACTCTAACAGATCATTCATCTATTGCGACAGATGACTCTTCATTTTGGAAGAAATTTAAACAATATTGATCCATCAGATGAGTGATATGTTTTTATTCTCTCCAAAGGTTTACTCGTTTGTTGCAACAGGTCAGTTATATGTTCCAACAGATAAAGTACCTGAGGCAACAGATCAGTGATCTGTTCTTATTATTTCCAACAGATTACTCATCTGTTGCAACAGGTCATTTATATGTTGCAACAGATAACAAATCTGGTGCAACAGATTAGTAATTTATTTTTATGGTCCTATTTAGAAGAAATCTAAACAATATTGATCTAACAGATAACTCATTTTCCAACAGATGAGTGATATGTTTCAACAGTTCAGTGATCTATTTTTATTCTCTCTAAAGGTTTACTCATCATTGCAATAGGTCAGTTATATATTGCAATAGATAAAATGCTTGGTGCAACAGATCAGTGATCTATTTTTATTATTTCCAATGGATTACTCATCCATTGCAACAAGTTATTTATATGTTGCAACAGATAACAAACTTAGTGCAACAGATTAGTGATGTGTTTTTATGGTTTCCAATGAATTACTCATTCATTGCAACAAGTTGGTTATAGGTTGCATCAGATAAAATACCTGGTGTAATAGATTAGTGATTTATTTTATTGTTTCCAACGGTTTACTCATCTGTTGCAACGGTTGGTAATATGTTGCATCAGATGACATACCTAGTGCAATAGATTAGTGATCTATTTTATTATTTGCAACAGTTTACTTATTCATTGCATCCGGGTCGGACAGATTAGAGATTTATTTTTATTGTTTCCAATGGTTTACTCATCCGTTGCAACAGGTCTGTTATATGTTGCAATAGATAACATACCTGGTGCAATAGATATGTTGTCTGTTGGAACTATTTTTTTACCATTGTGTATGTTAGATTTACTGTTATTCTTTTATAACGATGCATTAATCAATTATAATCTATTTTATGTTCCTGTTAATTTAAGATAATATGGCTCCAAAAAGAAAAAAAACCGAATCAAGTCCAAGTAAAGGAACAAGTGCAGCAGTTTGGCTACATCCACCACTCTATGAGCTTGCTTTACAAGTGTTATCTTAATCAGGAGCAGAAGATAATGAACATGGGGAGGAGTAATGTCTCAAAAGAGATGATCCAAATGCTAATACCCCTTCCACCGAAGAGTTGGTCAAAACCTTCAGCATTGATCGTTATCCTATGAGAATGCAGTGCGATGGTACCACAAATTTAACAGGTGATTTCGTAGTTAAGTCATCTATGGGAAAATCTTTCGACGCTTTTAGAAAAATACTCTGAGAACAAAAATTGGATGCTTATTTTAGGAAAAGTTGCTTTGGGCAATATCTTGATTTTCCGTAGGACAACAATGCTCGTTTCCAGATGAAAATGGTATACAATCTTCTCAAGTGTAGGTTTATGTATGAAAACAAAGACAAGATGGATGAGGTGTGGATAAATTATTGTGGCATGCTTGTTTGTTTTGGTTGGAAGGAGTTTGCCATAGTTACTGAACTAAAATCTTATCCTCCTTCTCCTTTGATAGCCTAAAGACTACCAAACACACGAAATTGGCTACTAAGATGCAAATTCCAGCAACCAAATAAAGAGAAAACTACACATAGAATGGACGTGGAGAAAAAGAAAAAGAATGCTTGTAATTAAAGGATAGATAGAAAGATCATTACTCCTATTCAATGATTAGCACTAGAAGATGTTTCAAAATCTTCAACACACCTCACAAATAGGAGTTCAAACCTTCCTCTTAAGTGACCCAAAGGAAACACTCTTTCTCAAGTACACCTTTCTTGCCAAATTATCCAAAACAAGTTAAACCCTAACTTCAAATGTTCTTGGACCAAGTTTCGGTTCTAAGAGCTACAACTACAAGACTAAATCTACAAACTATGAGTAATACTCAATTTCAATTTATCAAAGTCTAATGAAAATACAAGCTAAAGGGTCTCTATTTATACTATTACATGCTAAAGGACAAAAATGCCCTTAATGAGGACTTAAAAGGAGGCGCCTATAGAGTGCTCTTTTGGAGTGTAAAAATTCTTCATTATCCTTCCTTTGAGGCGTCTATGGAGTGTATAAATTCCCCTCCTTTCTTCTCTTGACCAAGGCTCCAAAATACTCCAAAAAGTCTTTAATTGCTTGCCGATTCCGAAGCCTTGACCCTTAGACAATATCTTATGCTCTTGAGGCTCATTGTGCTTGTATCATCCTCTCCATCTTGAAGGAATTTATCCTCAAATTCAGATCTTGCAAAAACCAAAGAGAGAGCAAAAACAAACACAAAATCTTCTTGGTAGGAGGGTTAGTATTAGCACCACACTTATATCATCAAACCATGGTTGCTCACACTTGACATACATCCACATATCCTTAGTTGTTGACATAAAAATCTTATCATAAAGTATAACAAAGACATGAATAGCATCAATATAAAAAAATAAGTGAGCACGACCAGCAACTATATCCTTCACATTCAAGAGTATTCTGGGGTCAAATGGGAGTAAATAATGAAGGTTTAAGTCGAGATGGCTTACTCCTTTCACTAGGTTATCAAGTTCACAATCATTCAAGGCATTACCCACCATTAGGACAAACACAAGGTCATTATGAACAAGATTAACATAAGGGCTTTCATTACACACATTCAAAGGACCATATACTTTATCAAGATAACAATACAATTATGCCAAGGGGATACACTTTTGGAATACACCCAACTATCCTTTGTTACAATCATGAAATACTTACTACAAGCATCACAAAGGACATGGTTAAGAGAGATATCAAGGAAAAAGGAATGTAATCCGAAACACATCCTTCCCCACCCCAATAGTATACCAGGATCAAATAGATGAAATAGACAAAAATCTAAGCCGAGGTTAGCCATTCCTTTTACTAGGGAATCAAACTCACAATCACCTTCATTCAAGAAAGGAAAAAAGTCACCAATCTTACTACCTCTACATAATATCAATTCATAATTAACATGGTTATCATCATAGGCAAAGAGGTAGTATAAGAAGGAATCAAGTGTGAAGACATCAACCAAGGTACTATCATCTACAAGAGGGTCATGTAGTTTGTGAATACTCTTGTAACATGATAAGGGAAACTTATTCAAGTTATAAGTGCTAGCACTAGATGGACACAAATCATTCTTACAAAAAGAATTAATTTTTTCATCTAAAGGATCAACTAATGCTTGCATACTCACAACAAGAGTTTGGTCCTTATACAACCTATCAACACTAGAGTATCACAAAAGGGAGATTCATACACTTCTTGACTAATCCAATCCGAAACTACACCACTTTGGCTACTACGAGCCATATCACAACAATTCAAGTTTTTAGGAGCACAGAAAATAGCTTGGTTACCTTGTAGATTACGAGAAGTGTTTTATTCACTTTGTTTCACATCATGGCAGCCCTCATGCTCCACATTACAAGGGAATATGTCAAGGTTTCCCTTTGGATTCACTTCTTCCTCGCTTGTCCTACAATGGGGACTTTCGGCCAAGGGCTTGAAGGAAACTTCCTTAGGCTTCTCCTCGGCACTTCTAGGGTCTTGAACCTACACATGAGAAGATAAAATACTAGGCAAAATACTAGTATTTGGGTTAGTGAATAAAAAGGGTCCTTTGTGGACAAGATCCACAATCAAGCATTTTTTTCCTTCCAACTTCACTACCCATGGTTTCCCTTCCTTTTCCCTTCTTTGTTCACATTCTTCTTGTACCTCACTAATAATTTTCTCTCCATCTTGAGTCTTGGGCTCACTCTCTTTGGTTTCTAACTCATGGAGAGGAGTCATTGGATTTTGTAAAGTATAGGATCTTTGGACTTGAGGTGTTTGGAATTGTGGAGATTTTTGTGGACATAGTCTATCAACCCTCGCTCTAATTCTAATCATGTCACCCCT
>NC_061119.1:74553701-74560393 GCF_002878395.1 Capsicum annuum | reverse complement strand
TTGTCACAGATGAGTTATCTGATGCAACAGATATATAATTTGTTGTCACAACTCAATATAAAAATGGTTCCTGGAAAGAACTAGTTATTAATAATAATAAACTGAAAAGTCATGACTTATCACAATATTTGCTTAATTTAATCAAGTCATAGCTTTTCACAGTAAGCAAGAAATGTCATTAATAAATAGAGGTGAACAATTGCGACTTTTTGCCTAATACATTCAAGTTCAATCCTCTATAAATAGGTCACTCCTTACTCAATCGTTCATTCTACTGCGCTCTATTTATTCCTTGCTCTTGTTACACCTTCAACTACTTTCTCTTCAAGGACTGGATAACTTTTTCCTATCTCTGGTAAGTTTTCTATATGTCCCTCTTCCTGTTATTTTGCCATTCAATTTGAAATACTTGAACGATCGATTCTTATTTTTTATCTTCACTTTCGCCTGAAAGCGGAGGAATGTCTTATTAATTATAACTAACTATTCCATTAAATAATTTTGAAATAAAAATAGAATGAGAGATATATATGATATAGAATCAAATATAGAACTGTAATAAAAAATATTTCAATTTTTGTGTAAATATACGTTGTATTACGTTCGAATTCCTTTTTTTCTTTACTTTTGTTTTTACGTGTGTGTTTTGTCAACTTATGCATTTTCTCTAGATATGGCTGATCCAGTGTGGGATGTTGCTATTTTACGAGACGCCATGCGGGAACTGCAGAAGGAGGTTCATGACCTGCAGTGGGAGTTGGTTGCCGTTAGGGTAAGGATGCTGCGGGAGATCTACAGGCTGAAGAGGGCGCTGCCGCTGTCGGTTGAAGATTGGCCGGTTGACCATACAAATAATAATGATGATAATAATAATTAAGCATTTTCTTTTCTTTTACCTATGTATTTTTTGTTGTTTAATAAAACATTTATGTTCGATGCATTTGACGTTTTAATTCTTATTTAAATTTCATGCTGTCTATTTTTTTTTTAACAAATGATATGTCTACAATTAAGGAATAATTTGAATCCAGTATCAATAGCAAGAGATCAATATATGAGTTATCTGTTGGGCTTGTGTGATAGGAGCTGTATTTTGTTGTTCGAAACAGATTATTCATGTGTTGTAACAGAATAATTATCTGTTGCAACAGATTACTTGTCTAGTGTAACAGATTAATTTTCTGTTGCAACAGATAACTAACTTGGTGCAATAAATTAATCTGTTAAAACAAATAACTAATCTGGTGCAATAATTTATTAATGTATTGCAACAGAATACCCATCCATGCGATTCATATTATGGACACCTAGAACCATAATCATGAATCCAACATGAGTCTACTGTTGCAACAAAACATTTATCTGGTGCCACAGATGATTGATCTGTTTAAACAGATTGCTCTTATGTTGTATTATGTTCGCGTGCTAGCTATTGTTGCAAAAACAACACACTAGCAGTTACCCAGATAACAAATTCTACTAAAAAGCATAATTTGACTTACCAAAGTCTCCTCTCAAAGTAAATACCAAAGCTGAAAGTGATGTACGAAACAAAATTTGACCTAAGAAATTAGTCAAAGTGGAGCAGTTGCCGTAAAAACAATAACAACAATGGCCAACAAGAAAAATATGAAGATAATAATGAAGTATAAGATATGATAATGAATTAAAAGATGATGAATAAAGCAGCAGTAACAATGAGCAACAAATATCATGAAGAGAGAAAATAATGACGGATGAGAAGAGAGAAAAACGTGCCTTTTTTCCCTTTGTTTCTTGTTATATTAACTAATATTTAGATTCAAGTGTAAATTTAAAAACTTATGGGTTATTTTAAAATTTTCCAAACTTTCTTAATCTATAATTAAGCAATTATCACCTCCACCCAATTATTAAGACTTGTGTCACCTACACCTTATTTTAAAACTTTTTTGTCACCTGTAGCCCAAAACCCCTACTCTCATTGTCCAAACTTTTCTAGCATTTATAATCAATTATATTTTAAAAATAATTTAAGTTTTTCATTATTGAAATCTATAATAACTTTTTTTCTATTCCAATTTAAGTGACATTGATATAATTTCGAGATTCTACCAAATATTTTATATCCTTTAAATTTTTTAAGTTGTTAGTTATTGTGATTCATATTTTTTGATATATATAACAGATTAATTATTTTTTAAAATATTTTAAGTTGTTAAATATTGTAATTTATTATGTATTTTTCTTGAATACATAACAAATTATTTTTTTTTAGATATTTTAAATTGTTAACTATTATAATTTATAATGCTTTTATTTATTTTTCAAATAATATATGTTACTCTCATTGTCCAAACTTTTGTGGCATTGATAGTCAATTATGTTTTAAAAATAATTTATTTTTTAATTATTGTGATTTATAATATTTTTCCTATTCTAATTTAAGTAGCACAATATTTAGATGATCATAATAATTAATTAAGGATGAAATGACTTGTAGTAACTAATCAAAAGTAATATAACAAAATTACTATAAAAAATATCTGTTAAAATAATTAAGTGGACTTCAAATAAGAAGTCAAGTAAGTTTAATATTAAATATTATTAATTTTTTAATATTTAGGTAACATATAATAATTAATTAGAGATGAAATAATAAAATTATTATTAAAATAGCTGAAGCAGATGTAATAAATATCTATTTTATTTGTTAAATATAATTCATATTTTTAATATGATAATAATTAATTAGAAATGATATAATCAAATTACGAGCTAACACGTCGCAAGCAATGTGCTTCACCCGCAACACCCAGACCACTTGATAAGCACTTCCAAAATTACAGGGTATATTTGATCTTTTCCTAAAAAGTCCAGGGCTTTGGACAAATCACAGTGGCCAGAGCAAACACTTTCGGCGGAGGAAAACCCCAGTGGTGCTATACAAAAATTCAGAAGCATCAATTTCTCCGGCAATTCTCCCTTCATATCCATTGCTTTTCACAAAGCAAATGTTAAAAAACACAGCAAGTTGAACCTCAAAGAAAACTAGGGTTCCAGTTTTTGCCATCAGCAATGGTGAGAATGATGTCTCCGATATCCAAAGAAAGAATAACGAGTCTACTCAACGCTGCCAAGTTCGCTTCCGACGTTCCGTCGAAACTTCACAGCTTGCGTCGACTCAAAGATGAACTCTCCGGTGCTGACGCTCCTTTGCTGTCTGAATTCTTTCCTTCTCTCCTTGACCTTGTTTCCGACCGTTTTAGTCCAGTTCGTAAATTAACCGCTGAGTACGTTTCCATTATTTCTTTATCTGCAATAGTGTACATGTAATTCTGGTTTGTCGTACGTTTTACTCCCTTAATTTCAAGTTGTTTGTCCTAATTTCCTTTTTAAACATATGTGGAAAGTTTAAGACCACATGATTAAAGGTACTCTCTGATTACTTTTACTTGTCATATTTAAATTTGGCCCGCCCATTAAGAAAACAATGATTGACATGGCTATTTTACCATGCTACCTCCATTATGGGATGTTTAGTATTCGGTTTGTAAATGATTTGGGGGAGGTTCTATGGAGGTGCTTGGAGGGTACAGGTGTTCTTGTGTGTACACTAGGTCGATTAAGGACATATACAATAGAGTTAAGACTAGTGTTAGAACTGTTGGAGGAGACTTAGAGCACTTTCACCTATTGATGGGGTTACACCAGGGATCGATCCTTAGCCTCCTTTTATTTGCCTTGGTGATGGATGTTTTTACGTGATAAATTCAAGGTAAGGTGTCATGGTATATGTTATTTGCGGATGACGTAGTTTTGATTGTCGAGACCGGCGGAGGAGTTAATGCCAAGTTGGAGGTTTGGAGGCAAATCCTAGAGTGTAAAGGTTTTGGTTGAGCAAGACTAAGACGGAATACTTAGAGTGCAAGTTCAGTGAGATGATGCATGAGCCTGACGAAAGCTTGTTAACCAGGACATTTAGGAGAGAGATAGTTTCAAGTATCTTGGGTGTATGATTCAGTGGAATGGAGTGGAATGGAGCGATTGACAAGGATATCCCCCGTCGTATTGGTGCAAAGTGGATGAATGAAGGCTCGCTTTCGTAGTTTCGTGTGATAAGCGAGTGCCTCCTAACCTCAAAGACAAGTTCTATGAGGTGACGGTTAGACCAACTATGTTGTATGGGTGGAGTGTTGGCTAGTCAAGAATTCTCACAACCAAAAGATGAAGGTGGCAGAGACGAGGATGCTGCGATAGATGTGTGGGTTTACTAGGAGGGATAGGATTAGGAATGAAGTTATTCGAGATAAGGTTGGAGTGACTTCGATGGAAGATAAGATGCGGGAAGCAAAGTTGAGATGGTTCGAGCATGTGATGAGGAGAGGAACGGATACCCCAGTGCAGATGTATGAGAGGTTGTCTATGGATGGATTCAAGCGGGATAGAGGTAGACCAAGAAATATTGGAGGGAGGTTATTAGACATGACTGTAACGCCCCGATTTTCTGAACCGGAACGCTATACGGTGCTCGTGACCCCGAAGGATCATAAGCTAATCCATGATTGATATCTGTACCTGTATACTGCATAAAAGACTGAAAAATGCAGAAACATGAACTAAAAGGCCATAAGGTTCAAATTGGATAAACATTTGATAAGAGCAATGTCTGAAAATGGTATAACAATACCAAAACAACTGAGATAACTGTCTGAACATACTATAGTTTGAAAGCCTCTAAACTGTCTGAACATACTATAGTTTGAAAGCTTCTAAACTGTCTGAATAAGGAGTTGATGGGACATGTCCCCAACTAACTTCGACTACCGAAAATAAACTGAAAACTGAAATAGTAATGTGATCATTATGTCCTCGAAGGATGAGGATTCATTGCTAACTCTGATTGCTGAACTGGGATGCTACTGGTTCTCTGGAGCTCGTGCTTCTAAACCTATGATATAAGACACCATAGCGCAAATGCGTCAGTACTTTGAATGTACTGGTATGCAAGTAAGTTAGGCTGAATGCGAATGGTTCATGTGCATGAACAATACTAACTAACTGACTAACATGAACGTGACAATACATACATGACTATGTAACTGTAACTGAGATCGTGATAGGACTGAATATTGTGTTCTGACTACTGAGTTTACTGATATAGACATCTGAGTCACTGATGAGTGAGAAAGACTGATACAGTATTACTGAATACTGAGGGACTGATATTATGTTACTGATATATGAATAACTGTGTCTGACAGTTCTGATTATGAAGAACTGGTCTGGTTGACTGTATCTAACAGTCCTGAAGCTGAATACTGATAACATGAGTTCTGAGAACTGATATAACTGATAACATGAGTGACTGTATCTGACAGTTCTGAGTCTGATGGAACTATCTGAGTTCTGAGGCTGAGAGCCTCAGCCTGAGACTGAGACTGAGACTGTAACCATGGGAGGTAATCATCTAACCGACATGCCCCGGAATTGAATTGGTGGGGTCCAACCTGTAACCCCAGCTGGAAAGGTATCAATACCGTGCCACGGGTAAAGACTTGCTGTGAGTATACCCTCGCTGACAGGGAGCTCTTCCGTCAACCTCTCCTAGTAGGTAACCCAAATGAGATGTATATATATATCCCTAAACGCTTAGGGTGCATCTCAACCTACGCTGGCCACGTAGTTCTGGAACACGAGGATTGCTTCTAAGGATCACACCCTCCACTACTAACAGGTGAGTCCCCATCCTTGGGTTCACTCGGTGCTGAATCCTACTCCCAACTGAATAGACACTGAACTGATTAACTAAACTGAACTGATTAGTTGATGGTATCGTTTAGCGGAGCTAAAATTGAATTTACAGAGTTCCGTTTACTGACGGAATGTACTGAGTTCTGAGGACTGACTGAGAATACTGAAGTTACTGAGATTGACTGGGAATACTGAGGTTACTGAGATTACTGAGCTACTAAAATTACTGAGATTTCTGAGATTTCCTGAGTCACATGACTGACTGAGTTCTATGGATCATAGCTTGACTGAAGAGATTGTGAAAACATGACATGGCTTTAGGCACACAGCTAAATGTTTCGGGTACAAGTACCCTCGGGACTCGATGAGAAGAAACTGGTATAACATGACTTACGTGAATACATGACCAACAACACAATTCATAATTCATATATTGAAGCATTTTGTCAAACATGTGATATGCATAAACTTGTACATGATTGGGGATTTCATGATATCATACTAGTTGGGCATGTTTCCTTCATCTAGGCATTTAATCATACACATAATAGGCATAGAATGTGTAAACAACATTATATAACAATCAAACATCATGATTCATCTCTAATTTCATCATCCAAGGGTTTTAATCCCAGGTTTACAGGAATCTACATCATTACTAATCGATTACGTATGCAATTTATCACCAAACATGGATTAGAATGCAATTAGTCATTATCAACATGAACAAGAGCAATCCTATCATGAAATATATAAAGAAAATCCATAACTTGAATTTAGAAAAGAGATTCTTGGATTTCATGGACGAAAGGAGTCCATGAATGAACACTACGCATACCTTATTTCGTGATTTTACGAAGGTTGACGAAGAGATTCTTGAAATTTGACGGTGAATTCCCTTGGAATTGAACTTTCTATGAAAACCCTAGGGCTTGTTCTTGAGAGTTTTTGAGAGTAAT
>NC_061119.1:74516296-74550701 GCF_002878395.1 Capsicum annuum | reverse complement strand
TTCTATGAAAACCCTAGGGCTTGTTCTTGAGAGTTTTTGAGAGTAATTGAGTATAAGCTGCTGAATTATGGCTAAATCTCGTGTTATAAGGCTTATATAGGGTGGGAAATTGACCCTTTTAACCCTGGGACACATTTAATTTCTGAGAAAATTTCCTGATTTCATCCTTGGCGCGACGCCACTATCGCGCCAAGTCACTGGAACTGGACAATTGGGAATCTGCATGGTGGCGCGATGCGGAGCTATCGCGTTGCCACCTTGTTTGAGACCTGGAAGTTTGGCACGACCGCCACTATCGCGGAGCAACACTGGAAATTGACAATTGCCATTTGAGCTATCTCTGCGACGCGCTGAAGGCTCAGGTGATACACTGTCTCACTAAAAAGGCTCGAACTCTTCACCCGTGTGTCGGATTTGGGTGAATTTAGTATCGATGGAAAGCTTATTCGATTCCCCACATGATAAAAAGTGAAAATCTTGAACATACCACAACTATAAAAGTGGATTCATCTTTCAAATAAAGCTTCTTAACATTCTTGTGGAAAAATTTCAAGCTAGAAAAAGTGCAGGTATTACAATGACATGATGCCTTATCGAGGATATACCCCTATAAAAGAAGGTGTGGACACAAATTAAGGTGTGGACACAAATTAGGGTAGAAGATTAGTCGGAAGGGGTGCATCCATGCTAGTAGGTTGGAGTGCTTTGTTTTGTTATCTGGACTAGTAATCGTAGTACTATGCTTGTAGTGTTTTGTTTTTGGAGTTTTGGTGATGTTTGTTGTTTTGGGTAGATTGATGGTATATGTTACTGGCTTTTGTTTTGTTACTTTTTATTGTTTCTTGTTCGTGTGTCTTTTTCTTTTACTATTTTGTCTTGAGCCGGGGGTCTATCGGAAACAACCTCTACCTCACCCTAAGGTAGTGGTACAGACTGCGTACACTACCCTGCTAGACCCCAATTTGTGGGAACACACAAGGTATGTTGTTGTTGTTGTAAAACATGGAAAAAATAATTGTCTTTAGACAATTAGAGTGGAAATCTATTTTTGGAATAGTAAACAAGTAAAAGTGAACGAATGGAGTATTTTGTTACATTCTACATATTTTTAATTTAAGACCACAACAACAACAATCTAGTGTGATTCCACAAGTGGTGTTTGGAGACGGTAGAGTGTATGTAGACCTTACCTCTACGATACCACAAGATAAACGTCTTCTTTACTTTCTTAGCCTCCATGCCAAGTCAAAATAAGACAAACAAATTGAGACGAAGGGAGTAATAGCGTTTGTGCCTTTCATATTTATTTCCCGGCAACTCTTTGGATTTATGTCAATCCTGGTATGTCAGTCGATAATGCAGGTGACTTCTAGTGTGAGAAAATGGCAAGTTATTGAATAAATGAGCACAAATAGAGTGAGTTGAACAGGGGGAATTTATATGCCAACTCAAGCTAGCTTGGGTAGTACATGGAGATTGGAGCATTGTGGAGTGTGTGAAGAGGATATGACCCTTTTGAATATAAAGTGTGAAAACCTAGGAATGCACCTGTGGAATGCTCCAATAAAAGCTTCATTACTTGATTAAAAAAAAAAGTCCAATTAAAGCAAGAAAGTGGAAACGTTCTACTTTGGTGCTGGGGGGTTCAAATGAAGGTGGCATTCTTTAGTTGTTTGTTATTGAGGCAAAGCAATGTTCAGTGCAATGCTCCAATGTCTTTTACTTGCTGTTTGGAATTTTGATAAATTTCAAGTTAGAGTAACTAGGATTGTTGGTGCTTACCTACTGTAAAATTTTATATTAGATTCTGGTTATTGGTCATGTCAGTTAAGCTTTTTAAGACCTCAAGAGATGTCTTTTAAGCTGCCAGCATAATTGTTTCATGAGCTTTCCTTTATCTCATATAAATACTCTTCTATAGCATGAATTTTCCCTGCCAATTTGGTCCTTATATTTGAACTGAACTCCTTTTCATTCGACACATGGCATGTTCTCTTGGATGCTGTCTTTACCCACTACAGTTTCAGAACTGAATACTGAAATCATATACTCTACAAGCATAAGCAGGCTTTATCTTTAAAGCATGTTTTGCCATCCACTAGATTTCACAATCTCCATATCATGAGGAGGAAAATTAAAAAGATGCACTATTTATTCAGGATGATTGGTTATATTGGATTCAAACACGGAGAATTCTTACCTGATATTGTACCTGTGTTGATCTCTGCCTTGAAGGATGATACCCCAGCTGTTGCTCGACAGGCAATCACTTGTGGAATTGATATATTTCGGTGTACTCTAGTCAAAGTTGCAATCCAGGTAGTTGGCTGTTTCTGATATGAAATCTGAACTTCAAATATGAATCATTTTCTTTGACCAGATTTAAGATCGTTAGAGATCAATTATCCCCAACTTTAGCATATTGGACCTGCCATTATCATGCTTAAGCAATTTGTTGTGTACTTCCACAGTTTCCTTTCTAACCAAAGAACTTGATTGTTAATTTTTCTGCATTTTTGTTGGAATAACAATGGGATCATGTATGATATCTAATGACATTAAGAGAAACAACTTCAAACACCTTTCTTCTCCATCATCACAAGCTGGAGGAAAGAAATCATGCTTTGCTCTTAGTACTCACACTATCATGTCCCAAAAACCTCATGGGCGTGACTGTCTCTCGCTAACAACACTTGTCGGGAGAACCAACTTTCCACACATTCACAATGTATACAACACTGAGATAAAAATGTGTACAACTTCAAATGCATGAAATAATCATTAAACGCAAAGTAATGATCCAGCAAGATATCGCACAACGATTTACGAAAACAACAGTAGTTTAGGTAACAAATCTCTAACCCAAACCCCACTCTAGACCATGGAGCATCTAAACAAAGTTACATGAGTTCAGCTTTCGGGCATGCAACCCAACAAAAAGAAATATAAGCTAAAAATAACTAAAGCTGGATGACAACCTCCACGAACTATGCGAAGGTTCACCTTAGCAACAAAATCCACACGTAAAGATCGTCAGCCACAAAACAATTTTCTCTCTCCGCAACCGTATCTGCAGGTATGCAAGTAAGGAGTGGAGTGAGCTACATGAATATGATCCCTTTTCTCTCTCTGCTCATTGCTCAATCATTATATCATCAAAAACAATCATTAACTAATCAATAACTTCCACTCTATCTCGTTAACTCCATTAGGACCAATCTTCCGAAATACTCTTTGTGTGCACAGTTTTCACGCTAAAGAATTAGGAACAAGATGCGTACCTTATAAATATGAAGTTTCGCTGGTGAGTGTTATTGGCTAATGTTATTCTACGCCGTTGGCTCGCTCTTTTCCAAGAGTAAAGAGATCAATTGCGCTAATTCTTTTTTTTTCTACTCCTTTGAAGAAGTTGCTGCTTTTGAAAACTTAAGAAACTGTTTACCGTACCTTTTACTCCCTCATTAGAATGTGCAGCCACAAATATAAGAGGAGAGGGTTTTTGTCTTTTGGAGGGTTTTTGTCTTTTGGCTTGCCACTTTAATTAATTAATTAACAATAATAATTATGGCTAATTACCCACTTACCCCTCATTAAAATCTGGATTATTACACACACGCATGGTGTAACTCAATAGCCCCATAAGTTCATCTAGCACGACGGTTTTGGGCTAACATCTGGTGGCAATAATGGATCTAACCTTCTGTCCTTGAATTCATGTATGCCATGATTGCTGTTATTCACTCTGTCTCAAAATGAATGACATGGTTGGACGTACAAATGTCAAGCTGTCGAATATGCACATTTATCAATCCACTGATTTTTCAGGAATAAAATTTGTATATTCAGGGATTACTTGATAATATACTTTAGAACCTATTAAAAAAGAACCTTGATAATATACTATAGACCCGACTTCATAAAAAATAGAAATATTTAAATTATACCACTTACCTTTAAAAAAATATTTAAGTTGTATAAAAGAATTTTTCGTCTACCAAAAACTTTCGGTTTTTGAATAGTAATAATGTCATAAAATAAACTTTAGGGAATACATCATGTGTTTAAATTTGTAACAAAGCATAAGGCCCCTTCATGATCATTACGGCGTTACCTTGACTGGGAATGCAGTTTTGAGACATTGCGATCACATTTTTTTTCTATAAATCAAACTTAGTTCCTCCCACTGCTTTTTCTTCCTTATCATCTATAAAATATCTTATCCATATTAATGTCATATAAACATTCATCTTTATAGTAAAACCATCTGTGAATAGTTCCTTCAATTGCAAACCACATCATGAGAATGGAAACCATTTCCCACTGTTTTTCCAACAAGTATTGCTATTATTTTATTACGCCATACTTCATTAGATATGTGATGATTTTGATATTTTTTCCTATTTTTTGTTAACTGGAGTATTCTTTTCTCTAGCCTCATAGCCGGTACTTTGCACACCAAATTCTTAAACATTTAAATTGCTATCTCAATCATAGGGCTTGTTTTCAAGTGAATTGGATGATTCTCTTGAATCAGCATGGGCCTGGATGCTGAAGTTTAGGGAGGAAATATATGCAATGGCCTTTCAGGTATGTAGTTTTGTTAAAACCATATCGTATGTTCATCTACCTTCTCTTTGGGATCTAACTCTCCAAACATGACGATAAGCCTGCAAGTGATGGAAGAAGGTTGCTTGCACTGAAGTTTGTGGAATCGGTCGTGCTACTTTACACACCTGATCCTAGTGTCAGTTCGGAGCCACCACCTGCTTTAGACATTGAAGGTATTAAATGCTTTTTGAAAGTGGAGTAAATGACTTGTTATATCTTCTAAAGTAAGTTATTTGTGCTTTATGATCGTTGTTTCTCCCAATCTGTCTCTTATTTTTTTTTTCTAGGGAAGTTTGAACAATTCAATGTATCGTGGCTTCGTGGAGGTCATCCCGTTCTAAATGTTGGGGATTTGTCTGTTGAAGCAAGCCAAAGTTTGAGTTTATTGCTTGATCAGCTTAGATTTCCTGCAGTGAAGACAATTACTAACTTGATGATCATTGTGCTTATTAACTGGTGATGATCCATCTTTCTTCTTAATGGGCTTGCATTGTGGAGATCCATTATTTTTTCTACTAGAATTTCTATATAGTGTGTTGCTTTTAATCTTTTCTGATGAAGTATCTTGTTCCTTTTATCCCCAGTCTTTCAGCAATTGCTACTAAAAGGCCGGCTTTTTATGGTCGTATTCTGCCAGTTCTACTTAGCCTGAATCCTTCAAGCTCTGACAGCAATGAGAAGCATGTTTCTGGGGTATACCATGCTTTGAAGACTGCGTTCATTTCTTGCTTGAATTGTACACACCCAGGAGCTGCACCGGTAATTAGTTTCCTTTTTCCTCAGTAGAATCCAATATACTTTCTATACTTTATCTTGATTGGACAAATAGTATGGCCCTTTTTGGGTTTGATCATAATGACTCTGTATCACAAGAATTTTCCGTTGGCTCAAAGATTGATCATGAACTTTTTTCTTTTTTCGTTTTCGGTTCTGAAGTGGCGGGATCGGCTAGAAGGTGCACTCCGTGAAAAGAAAGCAGGAGTTCAGGCAGAACCAGTTGTAAGCCAAGATTCCCAGGATAATGGACACATAGAATTGAAGGATTTTTCATCTATCTCAGAGGTTCCTAATTTTTTAGTTTCCCTCTTGATTTATTATCAATGGCAAGCAATTCATCATACTAGCAGATGCTTTAAAGTTTGTAGTCCTCAAATATTAGTTTGTCTTCAAGTGGAAGATTTGAAGTTCATAGTCCTCAAAACTGCTTAACTTCTTTTAGGATTCAAAGCCTTCAATTAGATCGTCTGCTGGGACAAAAAGGCCAGGAGTGGAGGACAATGCTGAACTGATAGATGATAATCTCTCTAAGAAGCGCATGCGGTCGGCGCCTATTGTCTCCAAGGTACCAAAGCAAGAGTTAAGTGGGAACCAGGAGAGGGTTTCAACTGGGGGTTCCACAACAATCAGATCTGATGGAGATAATGTTAATTTACAACCACTTGTTGCAATGTTTGGTACATTGGTTGCCCAGGGGGAAAAGGCTGCAGCATCACTAGATATTTTAATCTCTAGCATATCAGCTGATTTGCTAGCTGATGTTGTGATGGCTAATATGAGAAATCTACCTTCAAATCAGCCAAAAGTTGATGCTGATGAAGAGCCACCTCTGAAGCCAGAGATCGAATCTAATCTTAGACAATTGTCATCACTGTTGGCAGACTCTGTTTCTCAGTCCAGTATGTTAGCAGAAAAAGATGAGAGATATGATCAAAGTTTGGTCTCCATTGAGCCAGAGGTCTGCAATGCTTTTTCTTATTCCTCAATATATTTTCCTTTATCTTTTCCACTTTCTAGGGAGTACATAAGTAAAAGCCCCCGTCGGACAAGTTCTAATTGGTTTATGTAGCGCTTGCTTAAGCTCTTAATTTTGTTACTCATGAGCTTCTTGTTGAACATGTTTTCAGTTGCAACAAATTAAAGGGGGAGAACAGCACCTTGATTCTGTCACTACTAATGTTACATCTGATGCCCTAAATTATGCAAGCGATCAAGCACCAGATTATGTAACTGAGCCTCTTTCTTCTACAAAGATTATACCTGTACTAATGGAAAATGATGTCTCAGCAGTGCAATCTGATGACGCTGACATTGAGAACGCTGAGGATTCCATACCTGGTCTAGATTCTGTAGCTCGCAAAGTTGAATCATCAGAGCTTGTTGCTGTTTCAGCATTTGGTCCGACTGAACTTGAGGATGGGAGCCAAGATCAAGGGTCTAGTTTAGTTAGGTCATCTTTGGAAGTAGGTCCATCGAATTCAACTGATAGGTCGGAGGAGCTTAGTCCAAAAGAAGCAGTAACAGATGTAACCAGTGTGAACTCATCAAAGGCAACGGCTACTTCTACTGGGATTTCTCCGGTGTTGCTTCTACCCAAACTATCTGCTCCAGTCATCAACCTCTCTGATGAACAGAAGGACAATTTGCAGAAGTCAGCTTTCGCTCGTGTCGTTGATGCTTACAAGCAAATTGCAATTGCCGGAGGTTCTCAAGTCCGCTTTTCTCTTCTTGCCTATTTAGGTGTTGAGGTATTTGTCACAGGATTCTTACCAATGCCTATATTAAAGTGAAAGTCATATTTTAACTATTCCATAATTTTCTTTTCTTTTCTAAACTGCAGTTTCCTTCGGAGCTAAACCCTTGGAAATTTCTGCAAACACATATATTGTCCGATTATATGAATCATGAGGTAATTGACTATCATGTCATTTACTTTTTGATAAAGACTGATGTTTTCTTACTTTGCATGATATAGTGTTAATCGTAAAGTTAATGAGGGAGTCAATAAAAAGTTGAAAACATGGTGAAACACTCTAGAGATTAAGGGCGTTATTATAAGTAGGAGTGTCTACGTGCAATCATGCAGGAGAATGAGATATGATATACGCAGATGTAACATAGAACTAAAATATGATGATTGAGATGAAGGAATATGAGTGTTATACGAGAGAAAGATACCTGACATAAGCATGTTGGTTGTTGTCTCGGTACATGTCTGTCTCTAGGCATAACATGTCGATTGTTGGCTTCTGCCTAACCTTTTAACTCTCTTTTGTGCATCCTCTTCTAAAATTTCATGGCGAAAATTTCTCGGCAGCACAAGTAATAGTAGTATTTTCTTAGTTCAGTTCTGTAACTTTTGAGTCATACCATGAAGGTTTGGGAGAGAGTGGTAGAGTTGAGGCTGAGGAGGATCGTGACCATTTTCGAGAATTAGTTCGGTTCTATGCATTCACCTCGTGAGGAGATTAGTGGAGCAGTTTAGGGAGAGGAAGAAGGACTTGCACATGGTGTTCATTGATCTCAAGAAGCGTATGACAAAGTTCCGAGGGGGATTTTGTGGAGGTGCTTGGAGGCTAGAGGGGTGCCTGTGGCACCCGCTAGGTCGATCCAGGATATGTACGATGGTGTGAAGACTCGTGTGAGGAGGGTACGAGGAGATTCAGAGTACTTTCCTGTTTTGACAGGTTTGCACCAATGTTCGACTCTTAGCCTATTTTTATTTGCCTTGACGATGGATGTTTTGACGTGGCGTATTCAAGGGGAGGTGCTTTGGTGTATGTTATTTGTTGATGATGTTGTACTGATTGACGAAACTTCGGGTGGAGTTAATGATAAGTTGGAGGTTTGGAGACAGACCCTTGAGTCTAAAGGTTTTAGGTTTGAGTAGGATCAAAATAGAGTACTGGGAATGTAAGTTTAGTGATTTGCTGTATGAGGATGACATGGTTGTGGAGTTGGAGTCTTTAGGCCATTCAGAAGAGGGAGCGTTTCAAGTATCTTGGGTGTATGATTTAGGGGAATGGTGAGATTGACGATGGTGTCTTGCACCATATTGGTGCGGCGTGGTTAAAATGATGGCTCGCCTCGGGAGTTTTATGTGATAAGAAGGTGCCTCCAAAGTTTAGAAGTAAGTTCTTCAGAGTGGTAGTCCGATTGGCTATGTGTATGGAGAGGAGTGTTGACCAGTTAAGAATTTCCACATCCAAAAGTAGAAGGCAACAGAGATGAGGATGTTGCAGTGGATGTGTGGACTTACCAAGACAGATAAGGTTACAAATGAGATTATTCGGGAGAAGACGGGAGTGACTTCAGTAGAGGACAAGATGTGAGAAGTGAGGATGCGTTGGTTCGGACATGTGATGAGAAGGGACGCGGATGCTCCAGTTCGGAGGTGTGACAGACTGCCTATGGATAGTTTTAGGCGGGGTAGAGGTAGGCCGAAGAAATATTGGAGGGAGGTGATTAGGCAAGACATGGGGCAGTTATAGCTTACAGAAGACATGACCCTTGATAGGAAGGTGTGGAGGATGCAGAATAGGGTAGAAAGGGCCAGTAGGTAGGAGTACGTTCGTAATAGTAGGAAAGAGTGCTCTATTTATATTGGTGCTTGTAGTGTCTTGTAGCCTCTTGTTCATGGTGTTTTGGTGATGTCTATGATTTCGTATAACAAGCTTATAATATTACTTTGTGGGGTGTCTTGTTGACACGAACCAACCAGGGGCCTTGTCGTAATGGGCATCTCAAGTCCAACCAGGACCGGAGGCCACCCCCAATACCCAGCCCAATCCAACCATCCAGCATATATCCCAAGTCGGATGAATTCTGAACGTATAACAAGATAGCGTGTCATTGCACAAATCCCGACTCTGGGATAGGTCTATAACCGAGACCGACCCAAACGAGCCCAACCGTCCCGAACCCAACCAGTGACCATAACCCAACCAAAACCATAAGCCAAAACCATAACAATAACCAAACCAAGTTCCATAACATAATATAAAAGGATGGAACAGTGAGAAATTTAGTCCAACGGTATCAGCCCCAATACCAATGCCAATACTAAGGCTGACACCAATATCGATCACGCCCATACCAACCCATAGTAGTTCCACAAAAGCCTCTAACCAAAAGAAAACCAATATTCGGTTGGGACATACCCCCAACCATAGCCAGAACCAATATTCATAAATGAACCAAAGTATGTAACAACATCCATGAACTTAAAATGGAGCCTTTCGGAATATGAAAGCTTACCACTTCAATCCAATCGAGCTAATCCCGAAATACGATCACTAAGCAGGAGGATTAGAATGGCCGGTTCCTTTATTGCATGGGATACAACCGCCCGAGGACGGTGACATTATTTAATCCTTATCCTGAGTACTTGCTAGCGTTCACCCGCTAACCCGTCCTCGGGCGGTTGTATCCCATGCAATAAAGGAACCATACATACATATGCCTTTAAAACCATTAACCTGGGTATGTGTAGCTAAACCGTCCTAGAACCACCCACGGGCTATATGGGTCTAGTGTAACCCTTTGAACTGGCCCCGATGCGTGTAGCCTCACGAACCGGAGATACCATAAGAGTAGGGGATTCCCGAGTACCCTTCGCTCTCTATGATATATATGTACAGTGTACATATATGTGGTTGCTATGATCAACCCCTCATGTCGGCAAACATGAGTTTCTAGTGTCCGTCCATTGGACTCGCACCTTCACGGTTAGCTATCGCACCCAACCATTATTGCCCAATTAAAATCATTACCATCCAACCAAACCATTATTCCGTTATTATTCCATTGTACCCCACAAGGAAGTTTAATTAACCATAACTATGACCACCAAACCATTTCATTTAACCATTCCAAAAACATGTATACCATTTAGGGTCCCATTACCAAACCATACCATGCAGTAGTTTCATTAAAAGTCCAATAGTTTAGTAAAGACATTATCATAGGCATTTTATCAAACGTGTTGGGGACATAGTGTTTGCAAAACCAATTCCAATTACCAATTAACCATTCCCATCCAACCAATTTTCCAAACCACCATTAAAGCATGTAAAAGCAAAATTAAAACATGGGAAAATCATAACCAAACCATTTAATACCAAAACCCCAACATATATTTGAAAACCCCAAAATCATGCAATAATCATTCCATGACAACTTTGTATAAATCATGCCTTTAGTTGGAACTAACTATGAGGTAGAAGTATCTTGCCTTAGATGATGAAGATGATGGATAAAAATCACCCAATCAAGCCCCAAATTGATCACCTTAGTGAAACCCTAGCCTTCCTTTACCCAAGAGCCTTAGTGAGAATTGTAGAGTGTTTAAGAGAGTTTTCTAAGTGTTCAATGATAGAATAATAGGGTAAATAACCTCCTTAGTGGTTTAGAAGTCGTGGAGCCTTAATAGGTTAAGTGGGGAATGTCCAGATTGCCCTCAATTAAACTGCATAAAAATCTTGTCATAGGGTACGACTATACCACACTGGTCGTACTCTCCAATACGAGTGGTACCCACCACTCGTATCCTAGGTCTCCTCCTTGGATCCAACACTGTCCAACATACGATTTACCCAAACCAAGTCGTACCTAAGGATACGACTAGTACCCTTGACCCGTACCCCTGGTAGAATAGAATCACAAGAGGTTTGAACACTGTCCACTATATGAGTACATGGTATGACTCGTACCCTGGCTTACGGCTCATGGTGCGCCACTCGTACCCAGATCCAAGTTATTTTACTAAGTCTCAATTAAGTGAAGGAAAAACCCAAACTAAACGACCCATATCTAACCATACGACTCGTACCAACCCAAGTCGTACCTATTCCAGTAACTAATCCAACCCGCCAACCAACACGGGTCAACATACGACCAAGGCATACCACTCATACCCCATTATACGACTGGTACCCACCAGTCGTATGTTGTTCGGAACCCGGAAATTCGGAAAATTTTTTAAGGGTCCCAAACCCAGGGTGTTTCACTTGTTTTATGTATTATCTAGCAGTGTGCCACCCTTTTTTTTGTTGTTTACTTTTATGTTTTTTGTTATATTTGTTATTTGTTCTAAGTCGGGGGTCTATCGGAAACCACTTCTCTACTTCATCTGTGGTAGTGGTATGGTTTGCATACACTCTACCCTCCCAGACCCCAATTTGCGGAGATACATTGGGTATGTCGTCGTTGCTGTTGTTGTAGTAGTTCTGTACCTTTTGATTAAGTCATATTTATACCTATTAATATGTTAGTGTTGACTAATCATTGGATGTCTTTAGGGGCACGAGTTGACATTGCGTGTCCTCTACAGGTTGTATGGGCATGCTGAAGAAGACCAGGATTTTTTTTCTTCAACAGCCGCTGCATCTGTATATGAAACATTTCTACTTACAGTGGTATGTATATGTGCCTCTTTTCTGGTGCACTTTCTTGGATTTCGTAAATCCTTTGCATTCTTTTGATTCCTGTATGTGTTTGCAGGCAGAAACACTTAGAGATTCTTTTCCAGCTTCTGACAAATCTCTAAGTAGATTGCTTGGTGAAGCTCCTCATTTACCAAATTCTACTCTCAAGCTCTTAGAGAGCTTCTGTTGTCCTGGTAGTTCTGAAAAGGATGAGAAGGAGTTGCATAGTGGTGACCGAGTCACTCAAGGCCTCAGTACTGTGTGGAACCTGATTCTGCTGAGACCTCCAATGAGGGAAGCCTGCCTCAAAATTGCTTTGCAGGTTTGCTGTCAGCGTACTATGTCTGATGACTTTGATCTGTATATTTTATTTGAAAAAATTATACTACCTTCTTTCCAATTTTTGTGATGTAGATTGACTTGATACGAAAAAGTCGTTTGGTAGGGTGTATAAGAATAGTACGAAATTAGGTTTATTAGTAATTTTGAGATTAGTTATATTGGCATTATTCTTTATCGACTAGTTGATTTGTTGTATTAAATGAATTGGGTGTATTAGAATAGGAATAGTACCCTGTATCATTAATACCATAGTTTACTATTTATAAGAATAATATGTCCCAATTTATGTGGCACATTTTCCTTTTTAGTCTGTTCCAAAAAGAATGTCATCTTTCTATTATTGAAAACTATTAACTTTATTACAACAACATACTTGGTGAAATCCCACAAGTGGGGTCTGGGAGGGTAGAGTGTACGCAGAGCATACCACTACCCCGTGGAGGTAGAGATGCTGTTTTTGAAAGACCCTCGACTCAAGTGCAATAGATTCAAGTACAAAGGATCAAGAAACAATGAAGACAAGAAAGGACAAGAACAACAACAAAATAGTGCGATAATTGTAACGCAATAAACAATGATATATATCAAAACAAGAACTACAATAATACAACTAGTACAACGACTAACACCAACCTAAGCCCTTCAAAAGCAAGATAACACTCCACTATCTACTAACCTTCCACCCTAATGGGAGTCTTTCACACCCTTCTATCTAAGGTTATGTCTAAGGTAACTTGAAGCTGCTTCATACCCTGTCTAATTATATCTCCCCAATACTTTTTCAGCCTACCCCTACTTCTCCTCGTGCCTTTTATATCCAACCTCTCGCGCTCCCCACTGGGGCATCTGGGGTCTTTGCTTCACATGTCCAAATCATCTCAATCTTGCTTCCCTCATTGTCCACCATAATGGCCACTCCCTCCTTATGCTGAATATACTCAATTCCCTAGTATGACCACACATCCACCTTGTTAGAATATGAGTAGGAATAGGAATATCATATATAATCCTACTTGGAAAAGGATTGTAATGTAGTGTCTTATTAGGAAAAGGATTGGAATGTAGTGTCTATAAATAGGTCCTCAATGTAATAATGTAGTTACAACAATTCAATAATATTCTTCTTTTATATTTCTCACATGGTATCAGAGCCTCTACGATCTTGGTAGAGAATCAAAGAGCTTCCGCTGTCGGAGGGCGACATATACGGTGATTCCTCAGATCGCCGACAACGGAAGCTCTTTGATTCTCTATCAAGATCATAGAGGCTCTGATACCATGTGAGAAATATAAAAGAAAAATATTATTGAATTGCTATAACTACGTTATTACATTGAGGCCCTATTTATAGACACTACATTCCTATCCTTTTCCTAATAGGACATTATGTTACGATATTTTTCCAAGTAGGATTCTAGATGCTATTTCTATTCCTACTCATTCTAACACTCCCCTTCAAGCTAGTGCATAGAGGGCATATATACCAAACTTGTTATGGATGTAATTAATACGAGGATCAGTGAGGGACTTGGTGAAGACATCTACAAATTGATCACTCGACTTCACAATTTTTTTAACAGTATGTCCTAAGAGTATCTTTTCTCTGTCAAAGTGACAATCAATCTCTATGTGCTTAGTACTCTTATGATGAACTTGGGCAATCAATGATGACTCTTTGTCCATCTCATGATAAAGTGATGTTTGATTTTCTGATCTCATCATTAAGGGTTTAGACTTAATCATTGGAAAAAACCGAAATCAGTGATTAACGTTTGCAAAAACTATGCTAAACCATCGAAAAGATAGAGAGGGGTTTATAGATCTCATTGGAAAACTGATGAAGGTTGCCGGATTAGGGTTCCGACGATCTAAATCCAAAACAAAACTAATGGAAAGGCTTGTAGGATTGGGCTAACATATCATAAAAGAAATTGCTCGAAAAATTGGTTCCAGAACAGTTCTGAACCTGTTGATTATTTGATTTAACAGCTGAAAAGTGGTCAAAAATTGAGAAAAATTATACGGGTAGAGTCGGAATGATAACATGGCCCAGCTGGAAAATAGAAATTATATGGGTAGGGTTGGAGTGACGGCAGAACCCTATTTAAAAATAGAAATTATATAGGTAGGGTTGGAAAATGGCTTGACTCTACTGAAAAGAGAAATTATATAGGTATGGTTGGAATGACGACACAACCCTACTGAAAAACAGAAATTATATGGGTAAGGTCCGAATGATGGCACTAACCTATTGAAAAGGAGAAATTATATGGGTAGGGTCGGAATAACGACACAAACCTACTGAAAAAGAAATTATATGGGCAGGGTCGGAATAACGACACGACCCTACTGAAAAAGAGAAATTATATGGGTAGGTTCGGAATAATGGAACGACCCTACATAAATCAGATCTAAGGAGTCACCCAGAAAGACACGAAACTACACAAATTAGATCTGAGGAGTCACCGGAAAGACAGGTTGCTATGCAACTCAGATATGAGAAAGTATTCGGAAAGATACACGATGCTACGCAAAGATATGAGAAAGTAGTCACCGGAAAGAAGCACGGTGGCCCAATCTTTTGGTAACATGATCCTTGGCCAGACGAACGACATATATGGTTAATAGCCACTCGCTGGCAACGGAAGCTTTTTGATCCTCTACTAAGATCATAGAGGCTCTGATACCATGTGAGAAATATAAGAGAAAAATATTGTTGAATTATTGTAACTACATTATTACATTAAGACCCTTTTTATAGATACTACATTCCAATCCTTTTCCTAATAAGACACTACATTACAATCCTTTTTCAAGTAGGATTCTATATGCTATTCCTATTCCTATTCATATTCTAACACACCTTAACATCGTTATTTCCGCAACATGCATCTTCTGGACATGAGTGTTTTTGATTGACCAACATTCCGCTCTATACATCGGTAACCACCACTTAATAGAATTTACCTTTGAGTTTGGGCGGTACCTTTTTATCACGCAAGACTCCCAAACTAGCCTCTCCTTCATCCACGTCGCACCAATAAGATGTGTGATATCCCTGTCAACGTCCATACTTCCCTAGATTGTAGACCCAAGATACTTAAAAATGTCTTTCTTGAGGATAACTTGTGTCTCAAGCCTCAGTTCCGCTCCTACCTCATGCATCATATCACTAGATTTGCTCTCCAAATACTTTGGCTTGGTCTTGCTCAATGATCAAAATTTCAATACTGCTAATATATTAGGAAATAATGCATATCACCGCATCTTTTGATAGTCCTTGTGTACCATAATTCCATCCAATGTCCCTTTGTTTGCTACTAGTAGATTGAGATGCCATTGAAATTGAAATAGCTGTTAAATCAAGTCATTTAATTAGTATATTATTATGTTATATAATATAAGTTATTAATTTTTTTATTTTTTTTGCATAATACACTGTTTATGCTTACTGTTACAGGGACAATATTATTGTTACAGTGGAAGAAAAATAGAAGAAGAACTAAGAAGAGAAAAAAAAGAAAAAAAATCATTATGCAAAAATCACTGTTGAGTCGCTAGAGTAAGAAAAAGCAAAAAAAAAAAAGAGAAATCAGTACTTACTGAGGTAGTACTTACCGAGGTAGCTGGAGTCACCCGAGTAGCCGCCGTTGGTCGCCAGAGTCGAACTTGTGACTTGCCTTAGGGTCGCAATCGCAGTGCCAAGCGTGTAAGATGGTAGAGCCAAAATAGGAAAATAAGCCCTAAAATTACCTTTTATACCTAAAACCCTAATTTTTTAAAAAAAATTAGAAAGGCGACGCCATTGTCGCCTCACCTCGCCATGTCGCCTTTATCGCAGAGGCGTCGCCTTTTGTATGTCGCAGCGCCACGAAGGCCGGAGGCAACTATGCCTCGCCATTCGCCATTGGCGACGTGGCGAGCGCCTTTTATAACACTGACCTAAACCTTTTAGACTTTAGACTTGTCTCCACACCTCCTAATTAGCATTAAGTCTGTTGTGCATATCCGTAAATAACATAAACTAAGTTACCTCATCTTCTCGTTAATTTATCCACCACCAAGGCAAATAGGAACGAACTAAGAGTTGATCCCCAGTGTAACCTCATCTCCACTGAAAAGTGCTCTGAGTCTCCTCCACCGTTCTAACCCACGTTTAGCTCCTTTAAACATGTCCTTTGTCACCCTAAAGTAAGCTACTAGTACACCTTTGGCCTCTCGGCATCTCTAAAGTACTTTCCTCGGGACTTTGTCGTAGGCTATCTCAAGGTTAATCAACACCATATGTAAGTCCCTCTTCCTTTCCAGGTATTTCTCTATCAGTCTCCTCTCCTCACAAGATGGATGAGTTTTATAGTTGATCACCTCAGGATGACTCCAAACTGATTCTTGAAAATAGACATAACTCTCCTCTCCTTCATCTCCACCACTCTCTCCCAAACTTTCATATTGTGGCTTAGCAACTTAATACCTTTGTAATTGTTGCAATTTTGGATATCACCGTTATTCTTGTACAACAGAACCATTGCACTCCACCTCCGTTCCTCGGGCTCCTTACCTGTCTTGAAAATGACATTGAACAAGTTAGTTAACCACTCCAAACCTGCTGTATTTGTTCTCTTCCAAACTCCACCGAAATCTTATCTGGCCCGGACGCTTTTCTCCTGCTCATCTTACTAATAGTGTATTTTACCTCTTCAATCTTAATCCGCCTACAATATCCCAAATTTTGATGTCTCTCAGAATGCTTCAACTCACCTAGCACAATGTCTCTGTCCCCTTCCTCGTTCAATAGTTTGTGGAAGTATGCTGCCATATTTGCTCAATGAGTGTCTCTTTTACCATCATTTTGCCTTCCTCGTCTTTGATGCACTTCACTTGATTCTGGTCTAGGGCCTTCCTCTTCATCATCGTTGTGAGCCTGTATAGTGTCTTATCTCCGCTTTTGTCCCGCTAGTTCAACATATAATTGTTCGAAAGTTGCCATCTTAGCCCTTGTAATTGGTAACTTAGCCTCCGTCCTTGCCGCCTTATAAATTTCCTTATTCATCCACTTCTCTTCCTTGTCTGTCCAATCCACCCACTTTGCATACACAACCTTCTTGGCTTCCACTTTACGTTGGACTTCTCCATTCCACCAACAATCCCCTGGGCGGCCATCGGAATTGGCCTTCGACACCCTTAGCACTTCTCTAGTTGCTTTCCTAATGCTACTAGCTGTCTTATCCTACATGCTATCTGCATCCCCACTACTCCAAGTCACTATTGCCATCAACTTCTCCCCCAACTCTTGGGAGAGGCCAGATATAACGATTCTTCTTCCCTCTCCTTCGTTTAATCTCCATGTCCATCACCAAAAGCTTATGTTAATAAGATTCTCACTCGGGATAACCTTGCAGTATTACAAAGGCCTCGATCTCCTTCCTCAAGAGTAAGTAGTCTATCTGGGTTCTAACCGCTGGTCTACGGAAGGTAATTAAGTGGCTTTCCTTCGGATCTCCCTTCCTCAAGAGTAAGTAGTCTATCTGGGTTCTAACCGCCGGTCTACGGAAGGTAATTAAGTGGCTTTCCTTCTTTGGGAAGCATGAGTTAGCTATCACGAACTCAAAGGCATTGGCAAAATCAAGGAGCGAGGTACCACCACCATTTCTATCCCCAAAGTCAAAGCCTCCATGCAAACTGTCAAACCACTGGAGGTTTCCCCCGAGTGTCCATTGAAGCCACCGCCAATAAGTATCTTTATTCTTCTCGGTGTGTGGTATACCTGTCACCACCTTGTCCGAATCCTCTCAAAAGTGCTTCCTGACCGCCTCGTTGGATCCCCCTTGCAACGGGTAAGCACTAAAAATGTTCAAATTAAGCCCTCCGTCGGCTAGCTTAATCATCATCAGCATCCTGTCATTGATCCTCCTAACGTCCACCACATGCTCCCTAAAGTCCATATCTACTGAGATTCCTACTCCATTCCTACCCTTCAATCTTCCTGAGTACCACAAAGTTAAACCCATCCACATCCCAAGCATTTGTACCTACCCTATTCGGTCTCCTGGACACACGCTATATTAATCTTCCTCTTTTTCAGAATCTTCGCTAGCTCTATGGACTTTCCCGTCAAAGGGCCTATATTCCAAGACCCTACTCTCAACCTAGGAGAATCGTTAACCCACTTACCACTCCTACCCCCATTTTCAACCCAAGACATGACATTAGTCTATCATCGTTTACCAAAGCCATCAAAGGAGGTGGTGTAAGCTGCAAAGGGAAAGTCAGTTCAAAATCTTACGAAAAACACTAACGGAATTCAGATTAGGCTGTAACTAAAGGCAAGACGAAATTCTACAAGAAATCAACAATAGAAGAGCAAAACTTGATCAAGAATCTATTGCTAAATGCTACAGTTCTACTTCTGGTTGTTCTTAAAAATAAAGGATTGAATGTATGCTAAACAAACAAGATGCTCACGTACAATTAGTAAAAGAGTACAGAAAAGAGTAACACAGCAGGAAAGGAAGGAAACAATTCACTTTAAAG
Organism: Capsicum annuum; assembly: GCF_002878395.1. Lineage (NCBI taxonomy): Eukaryota > Viridiplantae > Streptophyta > Magnoliopsida > Solanales > Solanaceae > Capsicum > Capsicum annuum. The sequence continues at coordinate 74,532,018 of NC_061119.1, read as the reverse complement.
GTTCCTTTTTCCTTAATGAAATGCTTGACCGTTTTAGACCACAAATTTTAGAAGTGTTTCTTTCTCAAACTTTGTGCGTAGTCAAAGGGTGCCACACAAATTGGGGCGGAGGGAGTACTGAATAGGGTGTCTAGTTATGCATAGGTTGAAAACACTACCAAACACGGTATTAAATAATATCAAAGCTATTAGATTTGTTATTTTATTTATTAACTCCTACCAACTGACCCCAAAGTTTTAAGAAAGACTTTTGAAACTTGTGGTCAGATGAAATCCATTTGTCTGTTCTGTTGGTAATTTTAATTCTTCTACAGGTAGAATTCTAGTTCACATCATCATGTTCTGACCTCTATCTTCTTTTGATTGCAAAGAGTGCTGTTCATCACTTGGAAGAGGTGCGCATGAAGGCAATACGGCTGGTATCTCATACATAACTTGGTTGTCTAGTGAAACAGACTAGTTTTATGATTGTTGCAGGTCTTTTAACAGCTATTTGATGTTGCTTTTGCAGGTTGCCAACAAGCTTTATCCTCTGACATCTATCTCTCAACAAATACAACTTTTTGCCAATGAAATGTTGATGTCAGTTTCAACTGTTGGTCATAAAGCAGACTCAAATGGTGATGGATCTGATCCTGCATTGCAGAAGGTGCTGATTCTTATTATGAAAACTGACTCTTGTTAATTTTTAGTGTCAATTTCTGTTTCTTTTGGTGGCTGTTGCTTTTGTGTACCTTGGTGGTGGGTTTTGGTGGGGGCACAACAGTCACTTCTTGTATGTTGATAATCATCTGAGCTTATAGTGCTAACACACCTTTTTGACTTTCAGAATATTCTCGGAAATTGTTAACATATTATTGCCTAAAAGCAATCCTCTTGTTATAGTTGTATTTCTACACATGCTTTAGAGACTCTGCTTTAGAGATGCTGTTGAAGGATTCTGATAAACTGATCTCTTTTGCAAAAGATTCGCTGACGCTGTGCTGCTGATCACTCTATCCAAAATCAATGAAAGAGGGGATGATCACATATCCGCAGATGTGCGCACAAATAAGGAGGCAAAAGATAGATAGTTTAGATTCTACTTATAGGAGAATTAGACATTAGTAAATTCTCTTACAACTGCTGGAGGTGATTTGTGCAGTAAATTTTTGTTTCCAGTCAAAAGTTCAATATAGTAAGCTGTACCAAGTGACCACGACAAATGCACATTAGACTTACTGTCTGTGTGTTACTTCGTTTTTCGGTGATGGGGTTGGAATGGATAAAAAGTGGGAATTCAGTTGCTTTGCTTCCACAATCATTGTTAATTGATTGCTGCTATATATTTCTTTGTATAAGAAAAGAAATGAGCAAGGGAACTAGTCTGAATATGTAAACCCCCAACCTTGGGAATTTGAGGGAAATAACCAGGAAGAAAGCCAAAAAATGAGAATAAAAATGAAGACATGATCTTTCAAAACAAGTGCTTTTCCGAGCTCTCTTTCGTACAGCTACCTGATGGCTGATGCTCTTTTTTTTTCCTTTTCAGGATGCCGCTTCAGAAAAACCCTCAGAAGAAGGACCATCATTTTCTGTTTCCTCTAACACTCTTCAGTCATCCACTTCTGGAAACAAATCACCATTTTCTATATCTGAGGGTCAGCGGCGCATATCGCTCTATTTTGCACTGTGTACTAAGGTTTCTTCCACTCGGTTTGGCTGTTGCTTGTCATTGACCACTAATTCTTGTTTAATGAGACTTTGTTCACACATCTGTAACCTAATAAATACTTGTCTATGTTGCTGAGCAGAAGCACTCATTCTTTGGCCAAATATTTGTTGTATATAGTGGTGCATCCGAGGCTGTACAGAAGGTTTGCTTTAAAACCTGAACTTTCCGCCAGGATTGTGTTCACAGCTTCATTGGTCGTTCCTAACACTGTGTCACCTTAATTTTATTACATGCTTAGAGTTGGTAAATGTTACGCAGGCAATACATCAACAAATCCCTATGCTAGTTCGGACAATTGGTTCTTCGTCTGAGCTACTTGAAATAATATCAGATCCACCTAGTGGAAGTGAAAAGCTATTGATGCAGGTCTTGATGCACTTTAATGTTCAGTTAATGCTAGGTTGGAAACAGAAATACACTGTCTAACATACTTATCTTTGTTCATGACTCAAGGTTTTGCAAACGTTGACTGAGGGGATAGTTCCTTCTGTACAGTTGATAACTACTATCAGGAAGCTATATGAGACTAAAGTAAAGGTATCAAATATGATTATTTTGTTATTTAGAATTACTTGCTAAATGAAGTATCTACAATAAACCCTCGAGCTTGAGCTCTTCCAAGCTTTTATTAAAAACATGGAGTTGGTCACGTCCATCGCCTTGCTCTCAAGGGTGGTGAACATGTGCTCCTTGTGGTCCTCTTCCGCGTACATGTCCTTTTAATATATTACAGAAGTTGTAGGATGGTATGTTGAATACTAGCAATGCTGCTTGTTGATAAATCTGTATTAAGAAAAAATCTAATGGTTTAGCGTTAGCAGTTTACCGTATATCTTAATGACCGTTCAGTTGGAGGGACTAATGTTAGCTTTGTGGATATAACATCAGCATTTCTTATTTACCTTAGAAGATTCCTATTTTCTGTCCAAAAGCTTAGGTTATGATATGGTTAATTTATTTTGATTTGCCATCATGCTTCACAGGATGTTGAACTCCTTATTATGATACTTCCTTTCCTGTTGAAAGACGAGGTACTCATCTTTTTTTCTCAATATACTTAATTTGTATAATTTTCAACTTACGTCCTCTGTGCATTCGCTGCTACTCAGTTGATACGTCATTTCTCCCTTTAGCTTAGGTTTTGCTCAAGGAGGTGATGTACGTGCACGGACTGGGAACTAATGACTGTAATAAGATAATTCAACTGGTCAGGTTGTGGTGGGGCCGTGGGGGTGGTAATTGACCCTCCATCCCTAACCAAAGTGGTCTGTGCACAAGAGTAGTTATTCCAGTAGGGATGTTCATTATTTGTTGAGGTGCAAAAGAGGCTCCTTGAAAAAACTGTGGGGAGTGTTAGAATTTTCTTTGCTTCAGCTTCTTTGTGTTTTTCCTTTTGTTTTTAGCTTTATTCTTGGCTTTTAGGTCATTTACTACTATATTTCCTGAGCCGAGGGTCTATCGAAAACCTCTCTACCTTCACAAGGTAGGGGCAAGGCTGCATACACTACCCTCCCCGGACCCACTTGTGGGATTACACTGGTATGTTATTGTATGTCATTCACATGTTCCAATGTTTTCGCCTATTTTCATCTTTCTTTGAGTTAAGTTCTTGCATCCCTTCTTCCTCAGGTTTTGCTTCTTTTTCCACATGTTGTGAATGCTCCATTGGAGAAATTCCAAGGTGCTCTCCCTCGTATTCTGCAGGTATTTTACATGCTTCTATGAATACAATTTCTCAGGTTTGTTGTTTGTGGTCTTTTTACTTCCCATCTTTTAGTCTGTCAGTTTCTTCCTTTGAGGGAAAGGGGGTAATTTATCTGCATTATTCTTCTGTGTTTCTTAACACCCACAGTTGATTTGACATTCTTACTTGTTTTTAGCAGTATGGTTGGTATTCATATTAAATACTGTTTGTGTTACGAAGGCTATAGCCCCAAGCTTCATCTGTCCTGAAGTTTTAACCAAGATTGGTTTTCAAGTGGTGAAAATATAAGATATTAGGGCTTTCTGTGCATATCACTACTGAACCAAGATTGGTTTTCAAGTGGTGAAAATATAAGATATTAGGGCTTTCTGTGCATATCACTACTGATTCCTTTAGTTAAGAGGCCATATGACATATCATCTCCTGATACCCTGTTACTTCTGGACAACTTATCCCAGTTTCTGGAGTTTGTGTGTTTGATATGTGTGTATAAGTGGTGTATGTGTTCGTTGAAGTTTGAGAAGAAAATAGTGAAGGCTGTCAAAAAGCCTACATAAGTCTGAGCTGGGATGAGAACCATGAGGTCTCCAAATCCCAGCAGGGCAAACATCACTACTTGATTTCTTCCTTTCTACCGAAGCTTCGTGGGAAAAGTTACTCGGTTCCGTGTGCAGGTGGGAGGCAGTAGGAGTAGGTATCCAGTGGATTAGTTGAGATGTGCACAAGCTAGCCCTGATACCACCATTATGAAAAAAAGCCTAGAAAGTCTGAACTTGACTGGGGAAGTATTGAAGTCATAGGTTCTGGTGGCCAATGTGAAATGTTGAATAAAAACTGGACCTCATATTCTCCCTTGTTGAACTTCGAGAGTTGTTGTAAATAAGAAAGCTTCTGTTGAAAATATGAATCTCTATTCCTTATTAAAAAGTTGGAAACAAAAGTAAAATTTCCGAATGCAAATGCATTTGATCCTTATGACCTTGGTTTGAAAATGTTTGTTACACAGGGATCAACTCACTCGGGTCCAGTGTTAACCCCTGCTGAAGCATTAATTGCTATCCATAAGATTGATCCTGAAAAAGAAGGCATTCCACTAAAGAAGGTAGGTTTTCTCTACCATCTTTGACTTCTGTCTTCTTCTGAATTTTTTCAAAATTTTGCCACTTAGAGGTAATATTGATTTTTGCAGGTCACAGATGCATGCAATGCTTGTTTTGAGCAGAGAGAGATATTCACGCAGCAAGTTCTTGCAAAGGTCTTGAACCAATTGGTATAGCTCCTTTTATACTCATTAGTCAATTCGTTTCCAGCTTCAACCATTCTTTAAATATGAAATCCAGATTAACCTGAAAGAATGAATATATTAATTTTGTGGGGACAGGTTGAACAGATTCCTCTTCCTTTGTTGTTCATGCGGACAGTAATACAAGCTATTGGTGCGTTTCCATCTCTGGTAAGATACATGTTTCACTCTTGGTATCTTTCGGCGTAGTGATAAATGCATGCATGATTTGTAGAATGATGATTAGCTGCATTAAGTGATTATACCATCTTTGGAATTTCGTTGTAGCCCCTAAATCGGAATAATCCTTGTATATGTGTTTATGCTACATTGCCAGGAGAATGATTTCATGGTCAACCTTGGCAGTGAAGAGTCTATCTATATTCGTCAAAAGAATCTTATATACTTCTGTATCTGACTATCTGTGCCTTAGCAAGTAGATTAAATGTTTCTTTGGGCTAGTGATTCCTGCCCTGGTGTCTGCTTATGGGCACTATTTTGCTTATATTGCTTTTTCATATATCCGGCTAGTAATGTTTCTTCCTGCCAACACTAGAGCATCATAAAGTGTTTTGTGCATAAGTTGAACATGGAGAATAGACAAATGCAGCCTCCTTCCTCGTAGTGCTATAATCTTTTGTTTCTCCTTTTCACCTTTATCTCATTACTTGTATGTGTCTGAGTTCCGTCATTAATGTTGTCTCAGGTGGATTTCATCATGGAGATCCTCTCTCGTCTTGTTAGCAAGCAGGTATGTATTACCTGTACTTTGTGAGCTATTTCAATGCATAGTCAACTCTGACAGATTTGTTGTCCAGATATGGAAATATCCAAAGCTGTGGGTAGGATTTGTGAAGTGTGCCCTTTTGACCAGGCCACAATCTTTTGGAGTGCTGCTTCAGGTATGCCTTAGATGTAAGAAGCTAACTATGTTTATCCTCAACTATCTTACCATCATCCAATTTACGTTATGAGTCCTTGGATTGGTTAGGAACTTAGAATTTTGTTCTGCTTCATCTGTAAGTGCTGCATGCTTCTGAAAAAAGTAGGGGGATTATGGCCCGTGTTAGCACGGGCCTAACGCGAAGAACATTTTTAAGTTTAACTATTGTGATTTATAATACTTTTTACGTAATTTTCAAATAATATATGTTACACTCTCTGTCTCAATTTATGTGGTATTGATACAATTTTGAGAGTTAACTAAATTTTTTACGTATTTTTTAAAAATATTTTAGATTATTAATTATACTTATTTTTTTTAAATATTTTAGATTATTAATTATTGTGATTTGTAGTATTTTTACTTCTGTCCCAATTTGTGTGGTAATAATAAAATTTAGAGAGTCAACTAAATTTTTTTACGTCTTTTTAGTTATTTTAAGTTGTTAATTATTATGATTTATAATACTTTTACGTAATTCTCAAATATATAACAGATTAAAAAGAAAAGTAAAATAGACAAATATAAAAGGAAATATCTAAGCAGGCAACACAAACAAACATGCCGATCTGCTACCTGCTTATCATCCTTTATTAGTGAGCTAATAAATCACAAGTGACAATATAAGTGACACAATGCTTAGATGACCATAATAATTAATTAGGAGTAATATAGTAAAACCACGATTGAAGTAGTGAAGCAAGCATGCCTTAAATGACTTACAACAACTAATTAGAAGTGATATAACAAAATTACTATAAAAAATATTTGTGAAAGAAATTTTGATGGGCGTCATATAAGACGTCAACTTAATTTAAAACATCAAGAGCTAATTTATCATTTTATGTCTATATTATCTTTTTTTATAAATATTATTAATTATTAATTTTTTAGTACTTAAATGACTTATAATAATTAATTAGGGGTGATATAGTAAAATTACGGGTGAAGCAGCTGAAGCAAACGCGTCAAAACCACCACTTCTAGTATATAGAATAATAATCATACTAATTACATTCACCAGGTTTAATTATTCAAGTGCTTGTAAACTATGTCCTCGTAAACTCTGTTATAAACAAAAAAAATGATGTTCCGCAATAAACAGTCTAAGGATATCCACTAGTGTATTTGTTTGTTTATCCTGGCACAATGGATGCTGTATGTAATTTAAACTTACTCTTTTATCATCATGCTCAATGAGACGGTTTTAAGTGAAATTAAGTTGGCAGAAAAGGAGCCCTCAAAACTAAAGGTATAAATTGATGCTGTATGTTGTAACTGACACTATACTAGACATATGTATGCAGGCTAGTCTCTAATTGATCAGGTAGTTTTGAGACATTTTTTAGTTTGAACATTAAAATCTGAAGGTCGCGATTACTGAGATTCTGTTCTAACTTCTAATACAAACTTTTAACAGATGTATTTATGTTCTAAAATGCAACTTGGTGCTTTTTTCTGTTGTTTACACTTTGAACCTTTCTAACCTCAGAACTCGAAAAGTATTGCTTTCTTAAATGCTCCAGCACTTAAAAAATTGTAAATTTTCAATATGAAATTTGAGGCAAACTAGTAGTCATGTTGCTGATTTGGCTTTGTAATTCCATATGAAATTGTTTGTTCCTCATCATTTCTGTTGGGTGAAAGAAAAGGTGAGCAAACATTGCTTTGTCTTGTCAGGTGTTTTTTGAGTGGGTGATGGGCTCATGGTGGATTTGGTTTTCAGCATCAATTTGTTGAAAGTTGTTTGTTTTGCTTAATAGGCAAGTCTAAACTTAACTTTTTACCTTCATGACCTTGATGTGTCTTTCAGCTACCTCCAGCTCAGCTTGAAAATGCATTGGGTAGAACCCCTGGTCTTAAAGCTCCTTTAGTCTCACATGCAAGTCAAGCACACGTAAAATCTTCACTTCCAAGGTCAGTCTCGCATGTATATGTCAAGAGGATTAGTACTCATCTCTATTGATGATATATACTTTTGTATTATTTTAGGTCTGTTTTAGTGGTTCTTGGAATTGAATCGGATGCTCAAGTTTCAAGTCGGGCACCTCCCAACCAGTCTCAGACAGGTGATATTGGCAATTCTGATAAGGAAACTGGCGCTGAAAAATCCAGGGACTCTTCAATTGTCGGTTAATTTGATGTGTGAGGTATGAACTTCTCCTGGGGTGGTACTTTCCATTACTTCTCACCCGTTGCTTTTAGTCCTATTTGCTTTGATACGCCCACTGAAGCTCTATCTTTTATCCAATTTGATGCGCAGCTTGGTGCTTCAGATTGTAAATTGTGGGCATGCTATTCGAGTAGCATCCTAACTCCAGGAGTCTTGTTGTGTTTTCCCCTCTAAACAAAGCACTTGGTTCTATTCTTTCAAGTATCCGGCAGGCTGATGCAAACATGGTCCTTACAGTGGCTAATGGGAATCAGTTTGGTGATCCTTTTCTGGTCGTGGAATGAGGTTATCAGAATGCCCCAGCCTTATAATGGAGGCTCAGTTGTGTTTGCAAGTACTTTTTCCTGTAGAGGGCAGTCTTGGACGCTCCCAACCATCGGTATTGCTGCTGGTAATGACTAACAGTTGTATTTGAGGAGTATCCTTATCTCTTCCAGAGGGTGCTCAGCTCGACCTTTTGTATTAGCTGATTAAGGAACTAGGAAGTCACTGTCTCGATAGACGATAAATAGCTGCTTGTGTTGTATGTTACCTTTAGCTTCAATAATCAAGCATTTAGGCAAATTTTAGGGAAGGTGGTAGTCAAAATGTGACCGAAGAACTTGTTTATGTGAGATTTTGACGTAGATGCTTATTCAGCTGAATGGAAGAGATTGTAACTATTCAATAGCCGAGCAGGACAGATTGTAACCTTTCAATATTAAACTTTTGTTGCATTGCAATATTAAAAGGTACAAACATCATTGGAATGTATTTACACAAGTTGAAGAAGTGACGCATAACTTGTTGCAGTTCAATCTTCCCTCTTTGTTTGAGGATGTGGCTTCTCTGTATGTATCCATCTGTGACAGAACTTGACACATGGAAATCTTATAGGTGCTAAATGATCTAGATAAAGGCAGAGGGATATGCCACAGTGCAAATTGTTAGTAGTTACCAAAGATTAACTAATTATGTTGCTCCGGTCGGTATGCAATACTAGTAGCAGCTTGAGCCGGTGAGCTGCTGCCAGCTAGGGGGGCAAATGGGCGAGTTAGTAAATTTTACTTTCTCCGTTTCAATTTTTTTTGGGCAGCATTTTAATTTTAATTTTTCACGTAGCATGTTTAAGACCACAGGATTAAAGGATATTTTGTTACATTTGACGTAACTTTAAATCAAGATAGTAAGATTCAAAAGTTTTCTTTATTTTTTAAATTTCGTGTCAAATCAAAATAGGTCATTATTTTTGAATCATAGGAAGTAATTAATTGGGGAACTCATGCCGCACATATATTTAAGGCCCTATATTATAATACATAAAATTATCTTTTAATGTTTACGAAACACAGTTTTTGTCACGATCCAAAACTTGGGTCGTGATTCCCCTATCGGCCCCCATGATAAGTAAGCCAACAGTAATAAAACAATAATAATATGCATAAGTAAATGTACAAGTAAGATAATAATAAAATATCTTGACTAAATCACCTAAAACCAACCCAAGAACTGGTACTAAGATACAAGCCTAAGGGGTCGGTTGGTAAAGTGGCTTAGAAAAAATAATGCAAGCATTATCTTTGTGTATTACTATTGTCTTGTTTTGTAATAGTACACTTTATTTGGTATTAGGTGTGAATGTGTGATAACTGCATGAAAATCTATGGTATTAGACTATTAGTAATGCAATGAATTCTAGTATGCATTAGCATGGTTAAAGACAAAATTATCCTTCATTATCTTTTCCACATTCTTTCCACCATATTTGTGGAGGTTATTCTTGTGAAGATTTTTTTTTCTTAGAAACTATGCAATATATATTATTTTTAATACATCAAATCAAACAATGCATAAGAAAAATTTCAACATAACTAAATACTAGTATTACTAATACAACGTAAAATTCTCACTATTCTTATACAACTTATCAAATGACCCTAAGAGTGTTAGATACAATAAGGAGTCCAAGTATCTCAAAATGTAGAAACAAACATACATAAGGATAAAAGAGATCCGGTAGACACTGGGATTGATCAGTGGCCACCTTTGATCTCGAGAATGACCCTAGCACGATTTCGACTCAGCGCCCGAGAAGAACTGGCCCAGTACCTGCACGTAAAGTACAAAAATAAATAAGCATGAGTACTAAACCACATGTATTTAGCAATATAGTCGACCAACCTTAATTTGAAGTTATAGTGAGAACTACCTAATGCAACAATACCCGATAAAAACCATATAAACCTATAATCAGGAAGACCACACCAAATTTAGAAATTAATATCAATAACAATGCATATAGCTCCAACATAACAATTCAATGAAGCACAACAACCCAGATCAAAAAATAAAAATATCACTTTCATAGTCAATCAATCACTCATCACACTAAGGCAACCCAATCAAATGGATATAATGAGTGTGATGCATGTCATGCTATCAAATGGGGGAAATGATGATGATGAATATGATGCATGCCTATCCTACATGTACACATACAATCGCGGAACTACATCGTTAGCTAGAATCAATGATGTTTCCCAAATTACACTTTACAATTAAAGTAAATTGGTTGTTGGTCAAAATAGAACCTAACCAAGGTTGAGATCGATCACACAAAGAATATGGCTAGGAGTTCAGTTGATGCGGTTATTTATTCTATTAATCGGTTATTTTCGTAAATGAGGGTTTAGAAAGTAATATTTAAAATCAACTAAGTAGCCAAGTAATAGTTGTTAAATTGTTTTGAGTTGTGATCAATAATGATGAGACACTACGACTATGTTCCTTACAATTTTATAATTCTATAGGTTCTCCATACTGGTGATCTATCCAGTTGCTTAGCATGTAGAATTGATAAGTTAAGTTCACCAAAATATTTGGTTCGCCCCTATTAGATGACTATCCTTAATTTCCCGATTAGGTCTCATGAGTTTACAATCTAACCCTTATTCTGGATTCAAATTAGCTTTTCCACGACCACGAATCGAGTTATTAAGTGAAGGTTGATAGCTCCAAGTCTCTATTATTTATTCTCTTTTTTCCAATAGCTACCTCTCTAGGTTTAAGCAAGTAAAGAATACAAGCGAGTTATGACGTTGTGCACCATTAGAAAATAATTAATATGAAAGGAATAACAATGCATGAATGTACACCGGTTTAGAATCACTATATACTCTGAATCCTACTTTGTTTTTCCATCATGGTTCCCATAATCTTATTTCAGAGGTTTAGCTACTCATACTTGCAAAAACACGATAACAATTCAAGGTAGAAAACATACCTATACACTTACAAGAAGAATAAAACAAAACTAAGAATCTCAACTATGGTTAATCTTTGAATATGTTTAACAACCCTCAAAAGTGTGTATATGAACTCACAAAATGTAATAGAGAATAACTTTAAACATAAAACCTAAGGGAGTATTTATAGATACAAAAGGAATCATATCCTAAGCAATGTAGGAGAATAGGGTCGGCAGTGAACACGATTCATTGAGTCTAGAGGCGACTCATTATGTGTTGGTGAATACTTGTTATCTAATTTCCTGTAGTTTGCTAATGCTTCACGTGATGACTCATCGTGAGTCCTGACGAGTCCTTCTATGATTTATTGCCACTGAAGCTCACTTTGTCAACTTTTTGATCTTCTCATAATGCTTGGTCAAAATGGGTGAAAATGTCCTGTCATGTCTCATAAAAAATCATGAGAAGAGTCGTCACCCCTGGACTGTCTTTTTCATCTTTCAGATCTTTGTCCCTTTATTGGTCCGGATGAATCATGGGACGACAGGTCACCTCTCTCGATGACTCATTGTAAGAGTTGTTACCAATGTCTTAGATTAAATCTTTTCAAGATCTCACATTTGTGCTCAGAATGAGCCAGGTCACAACTTGTTATCAGATTCAACGAGTCGTGACCAGGCACCAAAAATCTGTATTTAGTCTATTTTAACTTGTTCATTATCAAGGCTATTTTCCTACAAAATACCTAAATAAACACATCATATCCATAAATACATATAAGTTCTTATATATTTTTTTGTTTTAATAATTGAAAGTGTCGTGAGATGACGACACATTAATACCCTCAACTTAGAATGTTTGCATGTCCTTAGACAAATAAAACAGAACAAACACTTACAACACTTTATTAAGAAAAAGCTAAAAGACCTACGACAGTCATATCATTATATCAACACACATTTTCAACCCCCTCCTATATAGTCAAAATCAAAACCACCATATATATGTACATCTCCTTACCACAACATAACGGGATCAAGAGCTTGCATCATATTATGAACAGACAACCAAACATATATACAAATGACATCACTTAAATATATAACAACTAATAATGCAACCTATGCGCCCTCACAACAACGAAGTCCCGTATACTCATAATCTAATCATGTATATTAAGATAGGGACTGAATAGAAGCACTCACTCTAAAAAAAAAAGTTCAGACAGTGCGCATAAAATACCAAAGACCTGTCCTTATTTTCTATGCCTTAAATTTTTAAATATTCGAATTAGGATCACTATAAGAGTTTATTAGTTTGAATATAGGCTTGGCTACGAATATGATAGATATAGATCAAGTTGCTCAACCCTCCTTGGCACTACACTATTTTGGCTCTACTTTCAAACTCAATTTTTTCTCCCTTATTCTTTTTAATTTTTCTCATGAGTGTGGTTTTTGCAACTCTCTCTTTTTATCAAGCTTTATCTTTTTTTACTTTTTTTTTTCACACATACCACTTACGAATGCTTTTCGATTACTAACTTCTTCTCCTTACCTACTTTTACTTAAGCACCCCTACGATAGCCACCCTTAACTTAGGTAATTTGCCTGAGTTGAGGTACACAGTGTCCATGGAGGGACCAGGAACAAAGTAGGTTCATTATACTAAAAATGGGAAGGTGAATGGGCTAGTTAAGGAAAAGGTCTATTCAGGCTCAAAATCGGGATCAAGGAATATCTATTCCATTTGGCAGGACATTTAGGATAAAGTTTGACTATTCACAAACGACATATAATCCTTTACTAACCAACTATCCTACAACCTAAGCAAGATGAACCAGAAAAGTTCTAGATCACACACATAAAACCGAATTAAGTACCTCACACACTTATTGTTCAAGGTTATATTACCAGCTACTACTTATCCAGTTCATGCATCATTAAGGTATGATTATCATACCCATTATTCTAATGGCGTAAAGATATCCACAATTGGCCATAGTTCAAAACAAACACACAGAGAGTCTCAAAATTTATATTTAGGAGGGGTATCCTTAAAACATTCAAATACAACTTTCAAAATCTTTTATTTGACTGCGTAAGTTATCCTATTTTTATCCTAATTAAAAACACAAACATAACGTAAACACAACTAAAATAGAAATAAAATCCTAAACATGTCGATTGTACTAGATCTGATCATCCAAGGAAAAAGAAGTACAAAAACAAAAACCCTCAGAAGTTGGTATACCCCCTCCCCAAGTGAGAAATCATGCAATGTCCTCAATGCACAAAAGAATAAAATGTAAATCATAGGGTAGGGACATACCTGTGGCTCTGTAGGTTATTGACATGGATTGATCAATTGTAGTCATAAATACAACCTCTCCAGGCTCCCTAATCACTGGGGGTTCAACTGTAACTTTAGCCTCTTATCTTGTGGCGCCATCAGTGATCGATGCACTTAATAAAGTAGAAATCATAAGGGAAGTTTTCGTACCCCCACCACTCTCAGAAATAGCAATAACATTATCCTTTGGAACCTCACTAGATGTAAAGCTCCTAACCCCTCACACCGTCTCACTCATTCAAACAAGTGCAACTTGAATGGTTTTATCCTCAATTCTTTTCAAGTTATCTTTATATCTCTTTTTTTCTTTTCATTCATTAGGCCATCTACTCGCTCTCCTCAACTTTCCTTATTTTGCCCTTAATTTATATATGTCGGGTACAGATGTTGGGCACCTAAATATCATAAAAAACTACCTCAATCATAAGTATAATGGGAAGTTAAAATGCATGAAACTTCTTAAAAAGACAACTCCTAGATTGTTTCCAAAGTGAGGTAAGCTCACCCTTGATCCCGACCAGGGCCAGGGACTGAACACCCTCAAAACTATCAACCATCCTCTGCTCAAAACCATCAAACTGGGCTTGCACCCCCTTCATCATCTTACTAATATCATCCTTCACCTATTGTTTGACCTCTCCAACTAGGTTTGCAATTTTTTGATTAGTAGTGGCCAATTAAATTTAGAACTTTTTGTAAGAATTCTTGTAGTACTATAACATATCCATTGGCAGGTGGGCGAATCATAGATAAACCTAGATTATGAGTTGGTAAAACTGGGACTGAATCTGGCTGTAAAGTAGAGAAGGTGTTGGAATCATTAGTAGTAAGAGGTTCGAACCTCAAGGGATCAGACTATGACTTAGTAGGTACAACCCCGATATCAGCAAATATGAGTGTATCAATCTCTATGCATATGCCTGATTATAATGCCTCATCTAATAAGGCAACACAAGTTGGAATCTTCACCTTTGCCACCGAATTTATTAGATCTTGAATCAAATCAAAATTTGTAATACGATAAATATTTACTAAGCGATCATCTCGGGCCACTCTAAAATACCAAACTCCAAACACTGAGTAACCACACATTGGAATGGCATACTCTTCGTGTTCTCTATAGTATATCTAAAATTTCATGAGCAATCAATCTGGCGATGTCAATCTCATATCCCTCTATAATACATGCCACCTAGGTAGCTCGATCTGGGCTCAATACATTATCTCAAATGTAGGCCCTAATTGATGATAAACCAAAGACCACCAAGACTTGGCGGTAAAGCTCAATATGTCCTTCTTGATTTGAGACTCACCACCTACCACCCACTAAATCTCTTTTTAATATGTTGAAATGATATTTTCCATCCATCTATAATGCACTATTTTTCCACGGTTCCAATATATTTTAGTTTTACTTTCTTTATCTTATCTATCAGATAATCTGACTTTATCGTTATGTTTGAAGGCTCAAAATCCTGACCATGTAGGAAGCGTAAAATATTACGCTCCAAAATGTCCACCGATGTACCTTATACCAATATATTGGGAAGTAAAGGCCGACCCTTCCAAAGCATGCCCTACTTGCACCTTTAAAGCAGCCTGATATATGGCACAAAATTCTCTAACCAACTTGGGACTGTATCTGCGGGTCTGTTCATACATCCACCTAGACTTGTACTTGTTGAACAATCTCTTGAACTCAAGCATCTAAGACATACCCGTGGTCACCAGTCTAGGATACTTATAAAAATCCCTCTTCGATCGGCCTTTGTCATCAAGTGACAAATATCTATCATAAATATGCTACAAATCTGACACACACTATCTTTTAACCTATGTAGCTATATGAACATGTAGCTTAGGTGCAACTTCGGTAGTTGAGGGTTGTCCATAAAAGTCTCATTAGAATTAGCATTTGAGTCTCGAGTGTCAAAATTAATTCCTTTTCCATCCTTTGAGGGACTGTCAGCTGAGGTCACTTCTTCATTTCTTGATTACTTTTATCATCTTCTTTCTCAGATTCTAAATTTTCTTTCTTTTAGACTGAGAGTTTCTTTAGGTGATGTGGTAATGGTCAGATAGGGGTTCACCCCTGGATTGTTTGTCCTAGGCCCTAATTCATTATCTGAGGTAACCTTTCATGTCACTCAAGTGGAGTTATTAGTGGATACTCCTCCCTTGATCTATTAGAATCATCAGTTCTTTCATCTATTAATTTTGAGTGGATGTTTCCTTATTTGGTTCTTAATGGGGGTTTTCTACCCCTTTTTCTTGATCGTCGCCTTGACCTATTCTTGGGTGCCATGGTACTTGTTAAGGGCATATG
>NC_061119.1:74484540-74513296 GCF_002878395.1 Capsicum annuum | reverse complement strand
AGCAACGTAAGCAACAGTTTTGCTAGATTTTTGTAGCTTTGAATAAATATCAAAAAGGTACACTTACAAGCAACACTATCTAGAATCTAAATAATGATAGTCACTATATAGTTTTGACAACTAGGAGTAAAAAGATGATTGTCGACCCTCCTATGCTATTAGTTGTTAATGATGAGGATGAGATTGAGATGATCGATGTTAAAAAGGTAGTCAAATCTAAAAATCAAGTTATTGAGGAAAAGTTATCTAAAAATCTAACTCCAGTCGTTGAAATGGAGACTGAAGCAAAAAAATAAAAATAAGGCTCCACAGATTTTGACTCTCATTCCACAACCTCCTTTACCTTTTTCATAGATATTGAAAAAGAGAGTCAAAGAAGAAAAGTATCATAAATTTATTTTGATGCTAAAGTAATTGTCTATGAACATCTCTTTATCTGAGGTACTTGAGAAAATGCTTGGCAATGCCAAGTTTATGAAGAATCATCACAACAGGATCATAATTTTTGAGCCTGCTGATAAAGTTTACCATTATTGTGCAATAGCTTCCTAGTTTCTTTTGTAGAAAAAGAAAGATCCTAAAGCATTCACTATTTCATTCTCCATTAGAGCATTCAACTATAACGTACCACATTTTGGTCTATAATATTGACCATGATTCCGATGTGTTGATAATCTCGAAGCCATAACTCCTATGCCAATATGGCATGTTAATTATTTGTGTAGTATGTGAATCTATTCAAGCTTGAATTTAGACCATAGAGGTCCTTTGACTCAAGAACGAGTTGAAAACTACTTCGTTAGCTTACCAACGATACCAATTTTGCTAAAAATTGGCACCCGAGCAAGAAGTTATGGCCTTTCAAAGTAGTATGCATTGCCTAACCAATCGCACATGGCCATAGGAAAGCATATGCGATAGCATATGCGGTGCCTATGTAAACATAGGCGATAGCATAGGCAGCGCCTATGTAAACATAGGCAATAGCATAGGCGGCGCCTATGTAAAAATAGGTGATATCATATGCGGTGCCTATGTAATGGTTTCAACTGACTTAAACACTCCATTTTTGGGGCAAAATGATCCTTTTCCCACCCTTATTCAGCCATAAACACGAAATTTAGTCCCCAATTCTCCAAAATACATCCACATTCATCTAAAAATTCTCAAGAGCACTCCCAAGAGTTTCAAACTAAAAACCCAAATAAATCAAGATTCAACCATGGGTTTTCAAAATCGATTACAGATTCGGAATCCCCAATCCATAGGCTTTAAGAAGCACCCATTATTTTCTGAAATAGAGGTATGCGGGGTTTTTTAAAATCCTCATGGGCATAGAAAAATCATGTTTTAGAATGGGTTTTTTTGAATCTATGTATATATTCATGTATTAAATGTTTTAACATCATTGTTTTGGTCTTTTGACCTTCCCCAAAGTGATTTGAGAATATGAATGTATGAAACCATGTATTTAAGAATGAATTCTTGTTGAGAGCATGATTTTTGGTGAATTCCCTCTTATTATGAATTTTTTAGATTTCTCATAGCATATGAATTGTTTTGCAATGCATCCTTGAAAAGTACTATATGAAATGATTGAACTCTTGTTATGATTTAAAGGTGGTTTTAAATCACTAAAGAGAGAATCTAGCATGAATGTTTAATGTTCATAATGCATTTAATGAAAGAGTGCATGAATTTACTAAAGGCACTAGATCACCATATGTTGATGAAGTTTTTGCATGATTTTGACTTGAGTTTCGGAACACGAAATCTTCTATATCAGTTGTATGTTTTTGGGTGGTCTAAGCTTTACTTTAAATGAAAGATTTATCTTAATGTATTATGGCTCAGAAATTAAGACTTGCAAGTCTTGGTATGGCGATACCAAACTCAGAAAATGCCATAACAGACATAGATGAATATAGAAATCAGACTTTATAAGATTTGCATGTTTTAGAACTTCAGAATGATGCATGTTCAGAAAAGGTTAAAATAGGGCATAAAGAGAGCTTAGGTGATTTCCCGAACAAGGCGTGAGTTCAAACAACTCTTTTCCTAAAATTGGTGTTTGCTGACCCGGGTATATTATTATACGCTGACTTAAGTATCGTATGACGTATCAGATTTAGGAACTCCAACCCTTGCGGCATACTCGGGTTGGAGGCTTCCTCGCCGAGTCAATGGAGAATTCCATATCGCCTGTGGAATATTAGAATTGTAGGGGATACCACCTAACTCAGAAGTAATACACAGATCTGAGTTTGAGATTTACAGATAAGTTACATGTTTTTAAAAGATGCCCATGTGGTTTCAGAAACTGTTTTATGCATAATGTTTCATGAAAATTTGCTCTCACGTATTATATATATATATATGTTCAATTACTCTATTTTGGATTGCTTCACGTGCTAGTACAATTGTGCTGACCCCCCCTCCTTCCAGGTTTTGAGGCACAGTCTAGGGGTCTAGATAAATAGTAGAGATTTTAGATCACAAACCAGAGTTTGAAGTGGTGATCCTTCTCTAATTTAGAAGGAATGGCTATTTCATATTACTACTATTAAGGTTATGGTCTACTAGGGGCCTTCTCCCAACTTTCAGACAACTTTGATTAGTTCATGGTAGAGATTTCGCAGACTGAGTCTGACATTATTATTCAGATATATTTTGGATTTTAGTTTTTAGTATTATGATCACATTAAGATTGACCATGTTGCCGTATTAGATTTCTCTTTCCGCATTACCTTTTATCATATAAATTATGTGCATGATTACCAGATAGATAGAGAAGGGTGTCCCGCGCCTTCATGGTTGGGGATGCTTATCACAGCTAGAGCCTCGGCTCGGGTCATAACAAACTTGGTATCAAAGCACCGTTTAAAGTCCCAGGGTGTCTGCAAAATTATGTCGGGTAGAGTCTTGGTTATGGGTGTGTAGCACGCCATACTTATAACCAAGAGGCTACTAGGCGTTTAGGAAATGTTTCCCTTCTTTGTGATTTAGTTTGTGCTTTAGAGTCTGAACTGTCACCTAATCAATGATATCTTGTATTTTAGAAACACAGTTATGCCTCCACATCGTATCATCGATTAGAATGCTCAGGCAAATGAGGTCCGTCCCACCCATGGGATACGGACCTGTAATAGAGCTCACACTTTAGAACCTGTCCCTACTCTGGAAGTCCCTCCGGTCCCGACCAGTCCACCTCAGGCTCCGTAGACTGATGACAACCGTCCCCCGAATGCTCAGAGAGATATTTTAAATGCAGAATTCAGACGGTCTATTCATATGCTAACACAGTTGGTAGCTAACCAGGCTTAACGATCAGAAGATATTGGGTCTGCATTTTTTATGTTTGAGGCTACCAGGGTCGGACATTTCATGAAAATAAACCCACCTAACTTTACTGGCACCAAGGTGGAGGAAGATCCACAGGAGTTCGTGGATGAGATGGAAAAAATCTTTAAGGTAATACATTTGGATAAGGTTGAAGGGGTGGAACTAGAAACTTATCAGCTTAAGGATGTTGCGAATCAGTGGTATGCCAACTGGGAGGATGCAAAAGGTGAGAGTGCTGAGCCCATAGTTTGGGACGAATTTGTGGAAGTTTTTCTTGATTGATTATTTTCTCTGGAGTTGAAGGAGGCCAAAGTAGAAGAGTTTATGAATCTGAAGCAGGGTAGTATGAGTGTCCAGGAGTACACTTTGAAGTTTAATAAACTAGCCCGCTATGCACCAGAGTTGACTAGTAATATGAGAGCCCAGATGATGAAATTTGCATCTGACCATTCTGATAACCTGGTGCTTGAGTGCCAGGGGGCAATATTGAATAAGGAGTTAGACTTTGCTAGGATGACTGTTCATATGCAGTAGGTAGAAGTGAAAAAAAAAAGACCTCTGAAGCTAAGGAGGTGGAAAGATAAGCGAAAAGACCCAGATCAGCCGACCAGAGTCATAGTCAGCCTCAGGGCGATAAGTGGGGAAATAAATGGCAGAAAAAAAAAGAATTGGGGTAATGTGCAGTCTACTGCTAGTGCCCCAGTACCTAGAGCACCAGAAGACAGATGATCTCAGAGTTTTCAGACTAACCATGGAACCAGAGATCAAGGTACTCGATCACATGATAGTGTGGCTTATCAGCATAGTACTTTTTTGTGGGTGAGACTTGTGGTAGAATCATTTCGGAAGGTGTCAGTTGGGATCGATAGTGTGTTATTCATGTGGTCAGTCGGGTCACTTTCAGAGGAAATGTCCATCTGCTAGAAAGAATGTTGGTGGTGCGAAGTCTTAGGAAAATTCTTCGGCACCACCCCCACCTCAAAAGGGCACCACATCAGCTGTCAGGAATAGTCGCAACCAGTTATATGCTTTGACCAACTGCCAGGAGGTAGAAGCTTCCCCAGATATTGTTATCGATACGTTACAAATCTTTTCCTATGATGTTAATGTGTTACTTGATCCCGGGTCTACTTTATCCCATGTGACCCCTTATGTGGCTGTTCGTTTCGGGTTTGAGCCTAGTGTGATTTCTGAACCCTTTTCTGTTTCCACCCCAGTGGGGGATTCTATTATTGCAAGAAGGGTGTATAGGGGTTGTGTTGTGACTATTGGTAGCCGGGATATGTTAGTAGATCTCATAGAGTTAGATATGGTTGCTTTTGATGCTATCTTGGGAGTGGATTGGCTCCATTCATGCTATGCCACATTAGACTGTAGGACTCGAAGGGTCACTTTTTTCTTTCCCGAATGAACCAATGATAAAGTGGGAAGGACATTCTTTAGCACCCAGAGGGTACTTTATATCCTATCTCAGAGCCCGCAAACTTATTTTTAAAGGTTGCTTGTACCACCTTATCCGAGTTAAGGACTCCAATGCATAGAGTCTTCTTCTTTAATCTGTTTTCGTAGTAAAATAATTCCCAAAAGTCTTTCCAAATGATCTCCCAGGAATACCACCTGATAGGGAGATTGAGTTTAGTATTGATGTGTTGCCAGACACTCGTCCTATTTCCATTTCGCCATATAGAATGGCTCCTGCAGAACTAAAAGAGTTGAAAGAACAGTTAGCAAATCTCCTAGATAAGGGTTTAATACACCCCAGTGTGTCTCCTTAAGGCACTCCTGCACTCTTCATGCGAAAGAAAGATGGTTCCCTTCGTATGAGCATAGACTACAGTCAGCTGAATAAGGTCAGGATTAAAAATAAATATCTTCTACCTAGGATTGATGACCTTTTTTACCAGCTTCAGGGTGCCAAGTGTTTTTCAAAAATAGACCTTTGTTTGGGTTATCATCAGTTGAAAGTTAGGGAGTCAAACATACCCAAGACAGCCTTTCAAACTCGATATGGTCACTACAAATTCCTAGTCATGTCCTTCGGATTGACTAACGCCCCTACAGCCTTCATGGATCTTATGAATAGAGTATTCTATCAGTTTCTTGACTTTTTTGTCATTATATTTATTGATGATATCCTGATCTATTCTAAGAGTAAAGAGGATCACGCCAATCATCTCTGAATTATTCTTCAGACCCTTAAGGATCATCAGCTGTATACCAAATTTTCTAAGTGTGAATTCTGGTTAGATGCTATTGCCTTCTTGGGGCATATTATGTCCAGTGATGGGATAAGAGTGGATCCCCAGAAAGTTGAAGCAGTGAGAAAATAGCCCAGACCCATGACTCCAACCGATATTCGGAGCTTCTTAGGTTTGGTGGGGTATTACAGAAGGTTCGTAGAGAGTTTTTCTTCCATAGATGCTCCACTCACTAAATTGACTTAGAAAAAGGTGAAGTATGTGTGGTCTGATCTATGTGAGAATAGTTTTGAGAATTTGAAAGACAAACGGACCACTACTCCCCCTTCCTGAGGGTGTAGATGGCTTTGTGGTATACTATAATGTATCCCGTGTAGGACTTGGTTGTGTGTTGATTCAGCATGTTAAGGTAGTGGTTTATGTATCTAGGCAGTTGAAGGTGCACGAGAAGAACCACCCCACCCATGATTTGGAGTTAGTGGCTGTGGTGTTTGCACTTAAGATTTGGCGGCACTACTTACATGGTATTCACGTTGATATCTTCACTGACCACAAGAGTTTGCAGTATGTTTTCTGACAAAAAGAATTGAACCTTAGGCAGAGGTGCTGGATGGAGCTTCTGAAAGACTATGATATGAGCCTGCATTACCATCCAAGCAAGGCAAATATTGTAGCTGATGCCCTCAGTAGGTTGTCTATGGGAAGCCTTTCTCATGTATAAGAAGGAAAGAAAAAGATGGTGAAGGATATTCATCGCCTTACAAATCTGGGAGTGTGACTCTTAGATTCCAAAGATGGAGGGATAATTGTTTATGATTTAGCTAAGTCATCCCTTTGTGCTGAAGTTAAGGAGAAGCAGGTTGAAGATCCCATCTTGATACAAATTAAGAAAGATATGGGTGAATAAAAGGTTATGTCGTTTGAAATTGGTGGTAATGGTATTTGAGATTTCAGGGTAGGTTGTGCATTCTGAATGTTGATGGAATACGGGAAAGAATCCTTGATGAGGTGCACACTTCGAGGTATGTCATTCACCCAGGCTCTACTAAGATGTACCATGATCTGAAAACCTTGTATTGGTGGAATAACATGAAACGTGATGTAGCTAGTTTCGTGTCTAAGTGTTTGAACTGTCAACAAGTGAAGGTAGAACACATGCGGCCAGGTGGTACTTCCCAAGTGATAGCCCTGCCTTTATGGAAGTGGGAGATGATAAATATGGACTTCATTACAGGACTTTAGAGATCCCAAAACCAGTATGATTCTATATGGGTGATTGCAGATCGGTTGACAAAGTCAGCCCACTTTTTGCCTGTGAGGACTAATTATTTGGGAGAGGGTTATGCTAAGATTTACATTGAGGAGATAGTTTGGTTGCATGGGGCACCAGTGTCCATTATATCCGATAGAGGTACGCAGTTTTCATCTCAGTTCTGGTGATCTTTTCAGAAGGGTTTAGGTACACAAGTGAATTTGAGCACAGGTTTCCACCCTCAGACGGATGGGAAAGTTGAGCGTACCATTCATACCCTCGAGAATATGTTGAGGGCATGGGTCATTGATTTCAAAGGTAGTTGGGTAGATCACCTGCCACTGATTGAATTTGCTTACAATAATAATTACCATGCCAGCATCATGATGGCTTCTTTTAAGGCTTTGTATGGGAGGAGATGTAGGTCTCCGATAGGTTGGTATGAAGTGGGTGATACTCAGTTGTATGGGCCTGATCTTGTTTATCAGGCGATGGAGAAAGTGAAGATTATTATAGAACGACTCAAGATTGCTCAGAGTCATCAGAAGTCCTATGCCGATGTTTGGAGAAGAGAATTAGAGTTTAAAGTTGGTGATTGGGTGTTTTTCAAGGTTTCTCCAATGAAAGGAGTTATACGGTTTGGGAAAGGGGGTAAATTGAGCCCTCTCTATATAGGGCCATATCAGATTCTGAGAAAGATTGGTGCAATTGCTTATGAGCTAGAATTGCCTACAAGTTTGGGTTCCGTTCATCCGGTATTCCATGTATCCATGTTGAAGAAATTCATTGGAGATCATTCTTTGGTATTGCAAGTAGAGGATATCAAGGTGACAGATTCCTTGTCTTATGAAGAAAAGCCCGCTAAAATTTTAGATCGCCAAGTTCGAAAGCTGAGGAGTAAAGATATTGCCTCAGTGAAGGTATTGTGGAGGAATCAGAAAGTTGAAGAAGCAACTTGGGAGTCAAAATATGACATAAGAATTACATATCCCAATTTGTTTGCTTCGGTGGATGATGAGACAGAAGGCACTATTCCTATCTTATCTTTCCTAGTCCTTATTATGCTTGAAATCGTGTCTGTCTGTGTCCCACATCATCATTCGGGGATGAATGATCCTAAGGGGGAATAATGTAATGCCCCGCATTTTGGGCTACAATATAGACCATGATTCCGATACGTTGATAATCCTAAAGACATAAATTCTATGCCAATATGGCATGTTAATTATTTGTGTAGTATGTGAATCCATTCAAGCTTGAATTTAGACCATAGAGGACCTTTAACTCAAGAACGTGTTGAAAACTACTTCGATCAATTAAGTTTAAGTGGATATTATAATTTGTGTCAACTTCTATTGACCATGACTCTTTGTATATATCGAATTACAAAGCCTACTATGTGTAAAATGATAGGTTTTTGAGTTAGCTTTCAAACAATACCAATTTTGCTAAAAACCGACACCCGAGCAAGAACTTATGGCCTTTCAAAGTAGTATGCATCGCCTAACCAATCACACATGGACACTAGAAAGCATATGCGATAGCATATACGGCACCTATGTAAACATAGGCGATAGCATAGATGGCGCCTATGTAAACGTAGGCGATAGAATAGGCGGCGCCTATGTAAACATAGGAGATATCATATGCGGCGCCTATGTAATGGTTTCAAGTGACTTAAAACACTCCATTTTTGGGGCAAAATGATCCTTTTCCCACCCTTATTCAGTCATAAACACGAAATTCAGTCCCCAATTCTCCAAAATACATCCACATTCATCTAAAAATTCTCAAGAACACTCCCAAGGGTTTCAAACTAAAAACCCAAATAAATCAAGATTCAACCGTGGGTTTTCAAAATCAATTAGAGATTCGGAATCCCCAATCCACAGGCTTCAAGAAGCACCCGTTATTTTCTAAAATAGAGGTACGCAGGGTTTTCCTAAATTCTCATGGGCAGAGAAAAATTATATTTTATAATGGATTTTTAAATCTATGTATATATTCATGTATTAAATATTTTAACATCATTGTTTTGGTCTTTTGACCTTCCCCAAAGTGATTTGAGAATATGAATGTATGAAACCACGTATTAAAGAATGAATTCTTGTTGAGAGCATGATTTTTGGTGAATTTCCTCTTATTATGAATTTTTTAGATTTCTCATAGCATATGAATTGTTTTGCAATGCATACTTGAAAAGCACTATATGAAATAA
This sequence comes from Capsicum annuum, assembly GCF_002878395.1. Taxonomy (NCBI): domain Eukaryota; kingdom Viridiplantae; phylum Streptophyta; class Magnoliopsida; order Solanales; family Solanaceae; genus Capsicum; species Capsicum annuum. The sequence continues at coordinate 74,504,286 of NC_061119.1, read as the reverse complement.
TTGAACTCTTGTTATGATTTAAAGGTGGTTTTAAATCACTAAAGAGGGAATCTAGCATGAATGTTTAATGTTCATAATACATGTAATGAAAGAGTGCATGGATTTGCTAAAGGCACTAGACCACCATTTGTTGATGAAGTTTTTGCATGATGTTGACTTGAGTTTCGGAACACAAAATCTTCTATATCAGTTGTATGTTTTTGGGTGGTCTAAGCTTTACTTTAAATGAAAGATTTACCTTAATGTATTATGGCTCAGAAATCATGACTTGCAAGTCTTGGTATGATGATACCAAACTTAGAAAATGCCATAACAGACACAGACGAATACAGAAATCAGACTTTATCAGATTTACATATTTTAGAACTTCAGAATGATGCATGTTCAGAAAAGGTTAAAATAGGGCGTAAAGAGAGCTTACGTTGTTCCCCGAAGAAGGCATGAGTTCAGAAAACTCTTTGCCTAAAATTATGGTTTGCCGACCCAGGTATATTATTATACGCTGACTTAAGTGTCGTGTGGCATATCAGATTCAGGAACTTCAACCCTTGCGGCATACTCGGGTTGGAGGCTTCCCACCGAGTGAGTGGAGGATTTCATATCGCTCGTGGAATATAAGAATTGTAGGGGATACCACCTAACTTAGAAGTAATACACAGATCTGAGTTTGAGATTTACAGACAGGTTACATATTTTCAAAAGATGCCCATGTGTTTTCAAAAATTGTTTTATGCATAATGTCTGATGAAAATTTTCTCTTACATATTATATATATATATATATGTTCAATTACTCTATTTTGGATTGCTTCACGTACCAGTACAATTATGCTGACCCCCCTTTCCTTCCAAATTCTGAGGCACGGTCTAGGGGTCCAGATAAACAATAGAGATTTCAGATCACAGACTGGAGTTTGCAGTGATGAGCCTTCTATGATTCAGAAGGCATGGTTATTTCATATTACTACTATTAGTTAGGTTTTAGTCTACTAGGGGCCTTGTCCCAGCTTTCAGACAACTTTGGTTAGTTCATGATAGTGATTTTACAGACTGAGTCAGACATTATTATTCAGATATATTTTGGATTTTAGTTTTTAGTATTATGATCACATTCAGATTGACCATGTTTTTGTATTAGATTTCTCTTTCCGCATTACCTTTTATTATATGAATTATGTGCATGATTACCAGATAGATAGAGAAGGGTGTTCCGGGCCATCATGGTTCTGGATGCTCGTCACGGCTAGGGCCCCGGCTTGGGTCGTGACATCAACTTTGCAAAGACATTATATGATTTGGAGGCTAGTATAAATTTGATATTACTAGCAGTGTTAGATAGTTAGGGTTGTGATCTCCTAAATAAACTTTAATAAGACTTCTTATGGTAGATCGCACTGTTAATAAGCCTGTGGGTATTTTGTATGATGTTCTAGTAAAGGTTGAGTATTTATATTTCTAACTAATTTTGTCATCCTCAACTGCAAATTGAATTTGAGGTTCATATCACATTATGGAGACATTCCTAATGATCGAACAAGCATTAGTTGACACAAAAACTGATCAGTTTAAGTTTTGGTTGAATAATGAAGATGTGAATTTCAATATTTTTCAATCTATGAAGCAACCGAATGACATGGGTATGAGGAAAGGGTTGGTTTTGAGGCACTTGCTGTGGTGAACATGAACTCTAAGGGCGATGATATTGATAAGTATGATGAGATGGTGAGCGCTCTTGCTGGTATAGGGTCCTACACTTATGCATTAAAAAAGTTAGACTTAGATATAAAGAATAGGGAAACTCCACCGGCCACTTGGATTTAAAAATATGGCAGTTTCACCGGTTAATCGTTCTATTGAGGAGCCTCATATCTTGGAGCTTAAAGCTCTCTCATCCCACCTTCACTATGCAATCTTATAAGACAACAATACTTTACTATTCATTATAGCAATAGATTTGGTCGAATGGAAAGTTGAGGCTCTAGTATCAATTTTGAAGAAGTTCAAAAAGGCCATTGGATTATCCATTACTAACATTATTAGTATTCCACGAGAAATCTAAACTCATAAAATCTACCTCGAGCCTGATTGTATTCCTAATATTAAGCATCAATGTAGGTTGTATCCGCCTATGCGAGAGGTGTTGGATGCATGTGTGTTTTACCTTATTATAGACGGCGAATGGGTGAGCAGGATTCAATGCCTGTCGACGAAGTATGGAATCACTATGGTTCTAGATGTAAAGAAATGAGTTCATATTTATGATACCAGATACTAGTTAATGAGTGTGTATGGATTATAGAAAACTGAAAGCATGGATTGAAAGGATTATTTTCTAATGCCTTTTATGGAGCAGATGTTAGACCATCTTGTTGGTAGAGGATGGTATTATTTTCTTGATGGTTATTTGAGATACAATCATATTTTGATTGATCAAAAAGACCAAGATAAGCCACTTTCACTTGTTCATATGATATATTTTCTTTCAAATGGATGCTTTTCAGGTTATGTAATACACTAGTAACTTTTCAGTGTTGTACAAAGTCTATCTTCTCATAAATGATAGAAGACATTATTGAGGTATTCATGGATGATTTTTTAATGGTTTATGATTCTTTGAAAGATTGCTTATCCCATTTGTCTAGTATTCTAAGGAGGAGTGAAGATTGTAATTTAGTGCTTAATTATGAAAAGTGTCATTTTATGATAAAATAGGATATAGTTCTCGGCTATAAGATTTCAAAAAAGGGGATCGACGTTGATAAGACAAAGATTGAGGTAATTGAAATTTCCTCTATCAATTTTTATAAAGGGTATTCAAAACTTTTTGGGGCACATTGGATTTATCATAGGTTCATCAAGTATTTCTCCATAATTGCACAACCTTGGCGTAAATTGTTAGTGTCATGACCCATGAACTGGCATGATACTTAAGCAACTGATTTATAATAAATAAAATAGGTAAATTTGATGTGAGAAAACATAATCATGACATAATCAGGATAAATAAAATAATTATAAAGTTTACAACCTGATAAAACTGAAGAGAGAACTAGAATTTACAGTTCATGACTCTGACTGACTATCTATGAAGCCTCTACTATACTAACTATAGATAGATGGTACATGACTCCAACTACCACTAATCAATACATATGAATAATAAAAATAAAGTACATAAACAACATCTGACTGGAGTCCCCAAAATAGGAGAACTCATCATTTGTTGGCTAGAAGCTGCAAACTATCTGACTATAACGTGTAGGCTACAACTGGTACCTACATTATGAGATAACGTAGCACACAAACATATATGTGGATCATTACTTCAGCAATGTACTTAGTAAGTGGAGGTGAAAGTATTAAGTAAAACTAATTACATACAAAATCTAAAAACATACATGCTAAGTGCAAGTAGACGCATGAAGAGACTGAAATAAACTGAAAGCTGAAGTATCTTAAAACATAAGTAAAAACCATAATCTGATAAACTGGTGAATCACTACACTTAGTTTATTAAATATTTACTTTTGTAGAATAAATAGAACTGAAGTTGAGAAGTGGTAGAATATGGATATTTTATGTAAGTCTCATGTAAAGCTAATAGATTGTAAAATCGTACTGAGGGTCATGTATGGATACTGAGCATGAAAACATGAACAAGTAAAACTGAGAATGCAAGACCAAGTAAAGAAAGTACTGAAATGATCTGAATATCTGAATAACCGATATCTGAATAACTAAAATAATTTGTAAACCTAACTGAATGAATATTGAAATTTGTCTACTTGGTCAAGCAAACTTGAACTGACATAAAATGAATACTGACTTAAACTGTGGGAAATATCATGTAACTAATATAAACCATGTGAGCTATCATGGAATCCAACATCTGACCCACATTGAGAAGGGTTGTTCTATCCTTGCCATCGGAGTAGAACCTAAACTGGAGTGATCACTAAACTGAGCCCATAGTGGGCAAGGGGAAACACTCTTTGGTAAGGCCCCTAAACCTACAATGGCACATAGTTTATAGGGAAGTAGGATGCACAAAACTCATACTTACCACTCAACACTAAATCCTACTCCCAACTGAAATACCCTAAAATACTAACGGGTGCATACATTGAAGCTAATAATATAAGATCAGGTCCTGGTATTTTGAAAACATCAGTGCATACAAAGTCTGAAGTAATCATAAGCATGTAAAATAATAGTGCTCGACATGATCATAACAACTTAGTATGATGTAAGACATGGTTTAACTGATTTATTACTTAAAAATCTAAAATCACGTAAAATACTTAGGTATCGGGTGTTCAGAACTCACCAGCATTAAATGATTCATAAAATATGATATTAACACTTAAAATTATAGTATGCAAATCATGGTTCAAAGATCCAAAACATAAAATTCTCATCAAGTAAGTGAAAAGCATGAACTTGAACATGGGAATGTGCTAAACATGAGTAAACAACATGATTAAGTGGCTAAGTTCATAATTCGATATTATAAAATGAAATTCAGTTTAATAGGATATGTGATACGAGTACGATCATGTAGATGTACTTATGAGGGCATGTGCTGGACCCGAGACTTGGTGTGTGCATACACTAGAAAGGCCAAAACAGTCCACTACATACACTAGAGGGGCGCCCCTTCACTAATGGGCCTTTTGGTTATTTTTTCTATTATTTGTAATACATTATAAATATTATAAAGTAGGGTTTCATTCATTAGTTTTAGTTGAATATTAAAAGTGTAACACTTAGAAACATCTCTTTTGAGAGAATAGCCCTCATTTGCCGAAATTATAACTAGGGAAATTAACATGAGTGTGGAATCACTCATGTTGGATTCAAGCTTGGAAACGTTGGATGCTTAGGAGATCGAGGTCCCTCTTGTTCCAATATAAGAGATAGGTGAATTTTTGTGTTTAGTGTTAAGGGTCAAACAGTGGAATAGGCTCTTGGGTTCTTAAGATTATGACTTCATGTAGTCTATCTATCTATCCTTTGTTTTAATTATAATCTTGTAGTTTGTGTTCTTATTGTAACTATTTGTAGTTTGTTTTGTGATAGTGAACCGGTGACTTCTTGTTGTTATCATATTGTTCTTGTTTATTCATCTTAAATTTATAACTTAGTTTGGTTGGCTATTTTTTTGGTGTGAAATCACACCTTTCTTATCTCATTTATTGGTGTATTTGTTGAATCCGAGTGCGGTCTCCAATCAGTCCAACAATCCCTTTGATTAAAGAACTGGTGTGGAGTGTGTTTTGCGTCCTTCCTTGTTATTAGTGTATCATTTGGTATTAGACCATGTCTTGATCTTGTTCCTACAAGATCAATCTTTGGCTTGCTTGTTATAAAAATCATAAAAAAGTGTTAGAAAATTGAAAATTCAAAAAGAAGCAAATCTATCCATGTTTGTATTCTTGGCCAAAATTGTGTTTTTGTTATGTCTTGGCCGAGATTTTTACTTGTTTTGTTGTTTCTAGTGTTAGTTTTCTTCATCTCTAATACTCTTGAGTCTAAATCTAAATTTGAGCTTGAAATGTTGATCTTATTATTGTGAACCTAACTTGGCCAAAATCGTGTTATTGTTATGTCTTAGCCGAGATTTTTACTTGTTTTGTTGTTTCTAGTGTTATTTTTCTTCATCTCTAACACTCTTGGGTCTAAATCTAAATTTGAGCTTGAAATGTTGATCTTATTATTGTGAATCTAACTTGGCCGATTGTGTTGGAATTGTTGTTGTGGCTTTACCTTTGTCCGTGTATTGGTGACATTGTTGATTGTTGTGGACGTTGAAGTTGTTGCTCTTAAGCTTGGGAGTGAATGTTGTTATAAATTGGTGGCCTAAGAACATTTTTTTGAAGTGTTGTAGTCTTGGTCGTGTGAGGTATTTTTGTTGTAGGGTTGGCTGTATGAAATTTATTGGTGTTCTTGGAGATTATTATTATTGTAGTTCTTGGTGTTGTTGTTGTTCTTGATGTTCATCACCACCTTCATATATTGTTGAAGATAAAGTGAACGCTAAATCCAAAAAGTTGAAGGAAAAGAGGTGTATTATTTGTTAGTCTTGAAAGACACTACAACCAACAAAGACCTATCAATCAAGTCTCAACCACTTTCCAACACTTTTCCATAATTTAAGGATCCATGTTTTAAGGAGAATTACAATAAAAAGTCAAGTTTTGGAAATTAAAAAAGGCTCCAAGACTTATTTTTCCCTCCTAAAATAAATTCCACCAATCCAAACTAAATTTTGACCAAGACATGAACATTTGAGAATAACAATTCCTTGGAAAGACCACAACCAATACGTGGCTACCACATCATCAAGTTACAGTTCATGCATCAAATTTTGGCTCAAATTTCAGATTTTACAGTTTTCGTTTGTTGTTCCTAAGTTTCAATTTTGTTGGTTCCAATACTAATTGTCAAACTAGTACTCATCTACTTGATTGCTAGTTAGTCTTCGTGTTCGTTCATTCGTATTTAGCATTTGTTGTGTGCTTTTCTCTTTTGTGAATTCATTGTATCTTGTTGGTTCAAGTCCGTAAACAAATTTTCTTTGAGTCAACTCAAACAAAAATCTATTCTGGGCAAGAGTAAACTCGACCCTCAATCACTCGCGAAGTACAAGCTAGCTTTCAACATTTGTGATACCAGTGAGGTAAAATTGAGAGTAGGAGTGTGGTGAGGCTTTTTGAACTAACTAGTTTGTTTTCTTTCATTTGTTGTGTCTTTAATTTTAGGTGACATGGCTTTTAATAAACTCAATGCCACATTTGATCGCATCAACGACAATCTTGACTACATGAAATGGCATATTGAAAGGCTATGCCAATTGGAATCCACACTCATCCCAACAAATCCAAACGCTGAGGTCCAAACACCTTGAGATGAGACCTTTCTAAAAAAAGAAGTGGGATGCCATGACCTATACCAAGGTGACGACTGTAGCTCATGTGAGCTACGAGGTCAAAATGCTATCCCCTACACTCTTGTAAGCTTAGAATATTATGATGTGGCTAGTAGTAAACAATTAGATGTAGTTGCAGATTTACCTAGAGTAGAGGTGTTTGAGTCTCCTTTTGTGATAATCTTAGTTATGTTAGGTCACGTGAGGACCAATCTCTCGTTGTAAGTACGCAAGCACTAGTTGATCCTTTAGATGATGAAATTGATTCTTCTTGTAAGAATGATTTATGTCCATCTAGTGCTAGACCTTATAACTTGAATGATGTTCCATTACCAATTGACAAGAGTACTCACACACTAGTGGACCCTTGTGAAAACTAAGGTGAGTCTACATTGGTATATGAGTTGCCAACAACTAGTGAGGGCATGCAAAATAATCTATCGGGTGAAGATGACCTTGATTTGTTTGAAAGTATAGGAAACCCAAAATGTGATTGTACTTATGGAAGTGGTTTTGGTCATAACCCCTTGGCTGCCCGTGATGGTGTGAAGCTAAGTGCAGGTTACCCTTTTGAAATAGAGTATGACCAAAACCTATGCCCATGGATACTTCTCCCATTTGACCCCCGGAGCCATTTTAGAGTATGGTAGGAGTAACCTCGACCCTTGTTCTTTATTTCTTGAGAGTGATCCCTTTGATGCCCATGATTGTTTATGTCTATGTAGGGACTACTCTCTTGAAAGAAAAAGTGTTACATGCCTAGAAATGCTATCTACTCCTTCTTCATGTGTTCCTATATTGGGCATACTAATGATGGTGAACTTGAAATTAGTAAGTACTTGCATGAGGACACCATAGTTGGAGTTGACTTGTATGACACCTTTCTCTACCCTCTTTGTGTTCATGATATTTTTCCTAATGATATAGAGGGTATGCCTACTTTTGAGGAAGGCACCTTAGGGGAAAGTGAGCTTGGCTGAGACCTAAGACCTTGGTTACGACTACCATTTGATCCCGGTGCCAACTTAGGATCGAAAAGAATTATTCTCGGCTTAGGCTCATTTTGTTTTGGTGTTTATCCAAGCCACTTCCTTTGTAACATTTGTGCTAAGCTTTTCATGTTTAATACAAAGGACCCGTGGACATACTTCAAATTTTTCCCCCTTGGCATAGTGTTTTGATGTGTTTATTTTTGCTAACCCTAACCCTCTCGTCATAAGGATGTGTGCTTGTTTATCATCTCTTGATTTTGCAAGGTAAAGTCGAATCCTTTTCAAGAAGGGAAGAATGATACGAGTACGATCATATAGATGGAATTATGAGGGCGTATGTTGGACCCGAGATTTGGTGTGTGCAAATAAAGTGCAAAGGATCACCTAAATGGACACCAAAACAGTCCACTACATACACTAGAAGGGCCAAAAAAGTCCACTACATGGACTAGAGAGGCGCCCCTTCACTAAGGGGCCTTTTGGTCATTTTTTCTATTTTTTGTAATACACTATAAATAGAATAATGTTGGGTCTCATTCACTCATTTTGGTTGAATATTAAAAGTACAACACTTAGAAACATCTTCTTGAGAGAATGACCCTCCTTGGCCAAAATTGTAACTAGAGAAATCAAATTGAGTGTGGATCACTCGTGTTGGATTCAAGCTTGGAAACATTGGATGCTTGGGAGATCGAGGTCCCATTTTTCCAACATAAGAGATAGGTGAATTTTTATGCATAGTGTTAAGGGTCCAAGAGTGGAATAGGCTCTTGGGTTCTTAAGATTATGACTTTATGTAGTCTATCTATCTATCCTTTGTTTTTATTATAATCTTATAGTTTGTGGTTTTGCTGTAACCATTTGTAGTTTGTCTTGTGATAGTGAACCTGTAAATTTTTGTTGTTATCATATTGTTCTTGTTTATTCATCTTAATATTGTAACTTAGTTTTGTTGGCTGTTCTTTTGGGTGTGAATTCACACCTTTGTTATCTCGTTTATTGGTGTATTTGTTGAATCCAAGTGTGGTCTCCAATCAGTCCAAGAATTCCTTTGATTAGTGGACTGATGTGGAGTGTGTTTTGCATCCTTCCTTGTTATTAGTGTATCAACATGGGAAATCAAAACTTGAAGCATGAGATAACCTAACTTTTCATGAAATCATACGTGGACATGAATTGAGTTCAAACTAATAAGGAGAAACATGAATCAAACTCATCTTGAACATGTGAAATCCCATAATGAAGGAAAAACTCACACTTTATACAAAGTAATGAAATTCAAAACAAAATATCAACCTTGTAGTTTAAAACATGAATAAGTACAACTCTTGTGCTCTTTAGTCACTTAAATCACATGATAATGCTATGATTTCAACACATGAGGATTTCGGAATGAACCCCAACTTAAAACATATAAATTTAACTTAAAAATCATACATTTGGGCACAAGGTTGAAAGATTAACCTTGTTCAAAACCCCACATACCGTAATTGAACGAATTTATGAAGAAATCTTGAAATTGAAGCTTGAATTCTTGTGTTCTAGTGAGAAGAAGTTTGGATTATTGTTCTTGGTAAAGGGGAGGGTTTTTAGGTGATTTTATTTGAAGAAGACGGGCAAATAATGCCCTTTTGAGTGTTATAATTCATGCCTTGGACATTTGGGGTTGAGGGGAAAGGACAAAAGTACCCCTTGACCCTTAAGAAGCTGAAACACTAAAGAAATAGACCCTGAAGTACTCCCTCTATTCCATGGGAGTATCCCCCACGACGCCCGCCTTATTCCGGGGAAATAACCCCCGCGGTGCGGGCTTATCATCTGCCCTTACTGCCTCTCACAAAAAAAAGTCACAACTTTTTTCTCGGGTATCGGATTAAGGCAAAATTGGTATAGTTGGAAAGATAACTCAATTATTTATCATTTGATTATTCTTGATCTGCAAAATTCCACATATATCAATAGTTATACATGTTAAAAATAGACCCAAATGCCAAAATTTGGCCGAATCAAAAGCTATTAACTCAACTTTGCTCTAAGTGATTCCCATGAATGTTTTTCACCTCAAAATCACTTTACACACTAGTATAATAACCATTACATATGTATTAATATACAAATCATGGTATTAAAATTTACACACATAGGAACGATGGTTCAAAGTCTATCCCAAAAATGTGGGGTGTTATATAATCTCCCCCTTGGAATCATTCATCCTCGAATGATGGATAGGAACTTGTTGAAGCCTTAGAAGTATGGAATAATATACACATGACATGTCTGGTAATGAAGGATATAGCTGAGTTGAAGCATTAAAACTTTATCATGAAACTAATTTCTGGGTTGACTTGACTCTATAACTGTAAGAAGCTGATTCATGTTGAGAGTTTAGAACTCAATTGAAATGTTCATCATATGATCTTACATATAGAACTACAAAATGATAACAGATGCAATAAAATTCCAAGAGTTACTATGGAGGAAATAAAGCATATAACTTCTTATTAGGAACTCTCCCTCAACAAAACACATATATAAATCAAGAGAGAAGGGTTTCATGGTATCATCATGTACCTTATGTAAGCACAAATCATGATATAGCGAGACTAAGATCGTACAAGGGGTATTACACTGTTTATGCTGAAATACATGGAAAACTGAGATCATTCACTGCACTCTTATGAACTGAATCATGACTACATAGATGAATCTAAAACATGATGCATGAATTGAACTGAATTCATAACTTGCATAGACGTGAATGAATTACCTCACGGAATATCCATATTCATAAAACCTTGGATAGTAAGACTAGATAAAAAGAAGGAAAGCTATAAAAACTTATCTGTCTGACTGCTAAACTGAATTGTTGTCTGTATGGACTAACTCATACTGAAAGTTCATACGAAACTAAAGTATTTCTTCAACACTCTTTACAGGAAGTTCTAGTAACATTAGGGAGAAAAGAATCATGGGCATAATCTGAATAAGGTATCTCAGTAAAGAATCTTAATATGGCTATACCTTTGTAACATGGAACGTAGTCTTATGAAACATAAGCTAGGATATAATTACTATGCCTTAGGAAAGGCAACATCTAAATTCCAAGCTTAGTCACTCTTATCAAAAACTTCCTCAACCATACTTTCCCTCTTGAATACTATGCTCATTTATTCAACTTAAAATTTTCATATGGGCACATATAACTACTCTAGACAAAGTCTAAATTAAACTATACATTCTCACCATGTTCAAGCCTAACTTGAAATCACAAGGTTCTACACATAACACCATAATACTAGTTTGAACCATGAATTCGATACACCATGCGTGTTCACAACTTCTCATCTCAAGAGCAACTCTTATTACTACTTCGATAACTAAATTCAACCTCTTACTAGGAATTCACTAGCGTTAAATGCACCCATCCACTTATATACCAACATGATATTCAAGCCTATTATTATAACCACATACAAAATTCTAGGAAAACGCCCATAAAATCATCTTTCTCATAGTCTCTAAACCTCTATTAAAACAACTTTTCTTGCACTATTCTTAAGAAGATACATGGAATTCTTAACTAACCATGACATATATCAAAAGCTCTACCTCGATCATCCATCACACTTATAGCCTTAGATACAATAAGCATGTAACAATTTTTTTCCCAACATGAGACATTTACTCTTTTCCATCTGAATAATTGCTCATCAATACTATTATTACATAAGAAGATTTCACTGAAAGGTTAGAACATGAGGATGTAAAGCATGGAAGGATACTATATGTAACTTGACACTTAACTAAGGCCTGATAAATAGAGTATCAACAACATGAATTCTTTAAAGAGAGCTAAACTGAGAACATACATGACATAATCTGAATTTCACTGGTCATTAAGAGTGTAGCATAAGTACCTGGAACTGAACATACTATAAAACATAAGTACATGAGTTATGAGTTGCATGACCTGAGTTTGGAGTTCATAAATTCATAGAATGTGATTCGCACTGCTGAGTGAACTGGAACTCCTCATAAAAGGATATAAAAGCGTACATGGTTCTATGAGAAGTGCATGCATATGAGATATGATCATGGAGATGACATGTAAGGCATAAGTAGATGTCGTGATAACTGAAGTACAAAACTTTGCACGGAGATAACCAAGATTCAAACTTAAATTTATCATGATAGAATTTCATATCTTTTTTCTATTATCTCATTTAACCAAGATTCAAACTTAAATTCTAATACTTAACATGGATATTCCCAAACTTTTAATGAACCATACAAATTTCCTTTATAGCCTACTAATGTCACACCTCTAAACTTATATTTTTACCTAGACCAGGAGAATTACCATTATGCCAATATACCCAACATCATCATACCAAATTTCAAATCAACAAACTCAAATTCTTTCATGTACTACTTCAAGCCTACTAATTCACCTTTTATATAACTAGCCCCATGGGTACATAATCTAATAAATCCAGATAAACACTATGACCACTTTACTGCTGCTAAACTTCTGGGTTCATGATTCTAACTCTAGATCATATGCTTTTAGAGGGTTTTGGGATCGGATTTGAGGGTACATCTGACTTTGGATTATTGCATGATTTTCATGAACATGAATAAAGTCTTTCAAACTCCAGAACATAAAAGAATTGATGGAATACTTTCGAGCCTGTATATAATCCTATAACAATCTGTGGGGACTATTGAGAAAACTTTTATATAAGGATTTAAACTTGGGTACTTCTGTTGCTCAAATATAAGGCAGCGTTGGTAAGAATGGAGTAATGTAGAAATCTACATAAATTTCATAGAGAACACTTTTACTGTACAATCTAAGACATAAAAGAAGGGAAATATTTATTAAATGCCCTGTAGCCTTTCAAAGAAAAGTACAGACGTCTCCATACCATTTTGCAAGACTCTATATGACATGGTTTCAAAGACACCCAAGGACACATGAACTCTGTGCTCTAATACCAAGTTTGTCATGACCCGAGAGTACCCCCTAGTCGTAACATGGTACTTAGAACCGAACCACAAGTAATCCCAAGATAACCCATGAACTAGCATGATACTTGAGCAACTGACTTAAAATAAATAAAATAGCTAAATTTGTTATGCGGAACATAATCATGACATAATCTGGATAAATAAAATACTGATAAAGTTTACAACCTCATAAAGCTGAAGAGAGAACTGGAATTTACATTTCATGACTCTAAATAACTGTCTATGAAACCTCTACTATACTGACTATAGATAGATGGGATATGCCTCCAACTACCACTAATCAATACATATGAATAACAAAAATAAATTACATAAACAATATCTGACTGGATTCTCCAAAATAGGAGAACTCATCACTTGTTGGCAAGAAGCTGTAAACTATCTTATTATGATGTGTAGGCTACAAATGGTACCTATATTATAAGACAATATAGCACATAGACATATATGTAGATCAGTATTTCTGTAATGTACTTAGTAATTGGGGGTGAATGTACTAAGTAAAACTGATTACATACAGAATCTTAAAACATGTATGCTAAGTACAAGTAGACTCACCAAGAGACTGAAATAAACCGAAAGCTGAAGTATCTTAAAGCATGAGTAACAAACATAATCTGTTGAATCACTACACTTAGTTTATTAAATATTTACTTTGTAGAATAAATAAAACTGAAGTTGAGAAGTGGTAGAACATGGATATTTTATGTAAGTCTCATGTAAAGCTGAATAGACTGTAAAATTGTACTGAGGGTCATGTATGGATACTGAGCATGAAAACATGAACAAGTAAAACTGAGAATGCAAGACCAAGTAAAGCAAGTACTGAAATGATCTGAATATCTGAATAACTAAAATAATTTGTAAAACTGACTGAATAAATATTGAAATTTGTCTACTTGGTTAAGCAAACTTAAACTGACATAAAATGAATACTGACTTAAACTGTGGGAGCTATCATGTAACTGACATAAACCATGTGAACTATCATGGAATCCAACGTCTAACCCATGTTGAAGAGGGTTGTTCTATCCGTGCCATCGGAGTAGAACCTGAACTGGAGTGATCACTAAACTAAGCCCATATTGGGCAAGGGGAAACATACTAAACTAAGCCCATATTGGGCAAGGGGAAACACTCTCTGGCGAGTCTCCTAAACCTATGGTGTCATATAGTTTCTGGGGAAGTAGGATGCATTGACCCCATACTTCCCACTTGGTGCTAAATCCTACGCCCAACTGGAAGACACTAAAATACTAACTGGTGCATGCACTGAAGCTAATAAGATAAGCTCAGGTCATGGTGTTCACAAAACATCAGTGCATACAGAGTCTAAAGTAATCATAAGCATGTAAACTGATAGTGCTAGACATAAGCATAACAATTGAGTATGATGATAAGACATGGTTTAGCTGATTTATTACTTGAAAATCTAAAATTAAGTAAAACACTTAGGTATCTAATATTCATAACCTACCAGCACTGAATGATTTATAAAATATGATATTAACGCTTAAAACTATAGTTTGGAAATCATGGTTTGAAGATCCAAAACATAAATCTCTCACCAAGTAAGTGAAGAGAACTTGAACATGGGAACGTGATAAACATGAGTAAACAACATAATTATGTAGCTAAGTTCATAATTTGATATTATAAATGAAATTCACTTAAATAGGACATAGGAAATTGAAACTTGAAGCATGAGATAACATAACTTTTCATGGAATCATACATGTACATGACTTGAGTTCAAACTACTAAGGAGAAACATAAATAAAACTCATCTTGAACATGTGAAATTCCATAATGAAGGAAAAACTCATACTGTATTCAAAGTAATGAAATTCAAAACAAAATATCAACCTGGTAGTTTAAAACGTGAATAAGTACTACCTTATGCTCTTTAGTCACTTAAATCATATGATAACGCTATGTTTTCAACACATGAGGATTTGGTAATGAACCCTAACTTAAAACATATAAACTTAACTTGAAAATCATACATTTGGGCATAAGGTTGAAAGATTAACCTTGTTCAAAACCCCACATACCTTAATTGAATGAATTCATGAAGAAATCTTAAAATTGAAGCTTGAATCCTTGTGTTCTGGAAAGAAGAATCTATGATTATTGTTCTTGGGAAAAGGGAGGTTTTTTACGTAAGTTGATTTGAATAAGATGGGCAAATAATGCTCTTTTAGGTGTTATAATTCGTGCCTTGGACATTTGGAGTTGAGGGGAAAGGACCAAAGTACCCCTTGATCCTTAAGAAGCTGAAACACTGAAGCAATAGACCCCGAGGTGCTCCCTTTAGTCCATAGGAGTAGCCACCATGCCCTCCTTATTCCGAGGGAATAACTCTCGAGGCGTTGGCTTATCATCTGCCCTTACTGCCTCTCACAAAAAAGGCCATAACTTTTTACTCAGGTAGCGGATTAAGGCAAAATTGGTAACGTTGAAAAGATAACTCAATTATCTATCATTTGATTATTTTTTATCCGGAGAATTCCGCATATGTCAATGGTTATACACGTTAAAAATAGACCCTTGTAGAATCAAATGCCAAAATTTGGCCAAATCAAAAGCTCTTAACTCAACTTTGCTCTAAGTGATTCCCTTGAATATTTTTCACCTTGAAAGCACTTCACATACTAGTATAATGATCATGACACATGTATTCATATACAAATCATGGTATTAAAGTTTAGGCAGGTAGAAACGATGGTTCAAAGTCTAGCCTAAAAATGATAGGTGTTACAGTTAAATAATGAGGTGAATTTTGTGTTTGATGATACATTTCTGAATAGATTAGAGTGTCTTAAAGATAAATTGACAGCGAACCCTATCATCATCTCACCTTATTGGTCTATGCCATTGGAGGTTATGTGTGATGCTAGTGGATTGGCGTAGGAGCAATCCTAGGTCAAAGGTGTTAAAAGATACTCCATCCCATCTATTATGCTAGAAAGTCACTTAACTTAGCTCAAAAAAATTATATTGTGACGAAACAAGAGTTGCATGCAGTGATTTTTCCTTCGAGAAGTTTTGATCCTATTTGCATGGCACAAAAGAGATAGTGCATACTGACCGCACAACTCTTAGGTATCTTATGGAAAAATAATGAAAATCCTATATTAATTCATTGGGTACTTTCATCGCGAGAATTTGACTTTGAGTTTTAAGTCTGAAAAAGGACAAAAAAATCAAGTAGTTGACTACTTGTCGCGACTTTATGAAGTGCCAATGTTGAAGTTGATGGATAATCTTGACATTGATGGCTCATTTTTAATGGATAAAGTATTGGTTGTATCACAAGACTTGATTTGATAATTTCATAAATTATTTGGTGAGTGATGTGGTATCTGTGTACTTTCCTTTCAGCACCAAAAAAAGTTTATGTTAGATATGTGAAATTTTATTTGGGATGAGCCATACTTATTTTGAGTTTGTATGGATGGAATGATTTTTAAATTTGTCACAGAGGTTGAGATGATGAGTATTCTAGAGGCATTTCACTCATCCCCAGTTAGGGGTCATCATAGTGGTGCATGAATGACTCCTAAGATTTTTCAATATGGGTACTATTAGGCCACCATTCATCAAGATACTCATGACTATGCAAAGTCTTGTCACCAATGCCAAAGACTAGGGAATATCTTACAAAAGCATGAGTTATCATTGACCCTAATTCTAAAAAATGAGCAATTTAATGTGTGGGATTTTAATTTTATGGGCCTATTTGTCAGGTCATATGGTATAAAGTATATCTTGGTTGTTGTTGCCTACATCTTAAAGTGGGTGGAGGAAATTGTGCTTCCAAACATTAAGGGAAAGAGTGTGACAACATTTATGAGAAGGAATATATTTTCCAGGTTTGGTACATCGAAAGTCATCATTAGTGACAGCGGTTCTCACTTTTTAATCATCTATTCAAGGACCTTCTTGATAAATATTATGTGAAACATAAGGTGATAAAACATTACAATCCTCAGTCAAGCGGTCAACTAGAGGCCTCCAATCGAGAAATCAAGACCATCCTTGCAAAGACTATGAATACAAATAGAATAGATCGGTCTAAAAAGTTAAAGATGCATTATGGGCTTATCGAACACCATTCAAGACTCATATTGGTGCTTATCCATATCATCTTGTGTTTGTTAAAGCATGTCACTTTCCTGTCAAACCTAAGCACAAGGCATTGTAGATACTCAAGAGGTTAAATATGGCATAGAGTGATGTTCATAAGCCGAGACATAAGGAATTGAATGAGATGGATGAGTTTCGTCTTAGATCATATGAGAGGTAAGCTTTGTACAAAGAAAATATGAAGTGATACCATGACTGAGATAGTGAAAGAGAGGGTTTACTACTAGAGATATGATTTTATTGTTCAATTTTGAGCTTTACTTATTTCCTGGAAATTTTAAGTCAAGATGGATGGGATTGTTTTTCAAGTGGTTAAGGTATTTCATTATGGTTCTATAGATCTTGAAAATAGTGATGGACAAAGGTTGAAAGTAAATGACCAAAGGGTGAAACAATACCTCAGAACTATTGAAAATGTCAAAGTAGTGGATAAGGCATATCTTGATAAAGTTTGAGTAATCATGATAATAGAGTCACTGCGATCTTAAATCAGGCACTGCATGAGAGGCAACCCATGGATTACTTTGGTGAAGTCTGAGCAGGAAAATTAACCATGTTGTGCCATGATGTTAAATTAAGTACTACTTGGGAGGCAACCCAAGGATTTTTATTAGTTTTTCATTGATTTTTAGTTTGTAGTATATAACTAATAAGTGTTGAAGTATGCATGTGATTATTGTATCGAAGATGAAAACCAGAAGAAAAAATTATTACACAGACCTTACGAGTCTCATGATGATTCAACTTGTAAGGTCATCCATCACCACTGAAGTAGAAAAAATAGACTTGCAAAATTGCATAAAATCCACATCATGACTCTCAAAATGATTTAAAATAATCTGTTGGTTCTTAATAACAACTCGTCATGATGATTTGCAGGGACTAAAGATAGGTAAGGAAGGTCCAAGCAATCCCATGAGTCTCATAATGAATCAAAAGGATTTTTCCCTTCTCATGATGAGTCATCATTTCTCCAATGGGCAAACAAGTGCAAGACCAGGTAAGTGTTCTGAGCTCCTATGCAATGGGTATTGGCGATAATTAATCACCTTTGGCAAGGATTTGTAGAGTTTATCACGTTCATTGGATCAAAATCAGTCAATATTTCAAACAACCCAACTCAACCGACTCAATTTTTAAGGTTTAAAACCCTCAATCAACCCTGATCCATTTCCCTTTCTTCATATTTAAAATATAAAACTCCCTCTGCTATAGTAAATGACTTCAAGCATCAATTTTATCCATTAATTCATCCTTCACCATCTTTAAATTCTCAACTGATCTTGAAATCTACTCAGTTTCCGCAATTTCCAAATCAAGTGATGTTGTTTCAAGCCTCTTCTTTTCAATCTTTATAATTGAGATTCAAAGTAAATTAAATCTCTTTAATATATTTTGATTATTGGTAGTGAGATTCAACTATGGGTTTTCTAACAAGAACTTGAGTTTACTTAACCCTAGACGAATTTGCTTGAAAGAGAAATGGTTTTGGTTAAATTCAATGATCAATCACTTACAAAATACATGGAAATTTGGCATATAGGACCATAATTTATTTTCATAATGTTGTGTGCTAAAACATGTTCTAAATTTCTATTTAGGGTGAAGTCTAATTAACCTCGATAATTGGTTAAATGATTAAACGTGAGGAATCAGTACTCTCTAACATTCCAGTTATCATAATAGTTGGTCTAGATGTTAAATTTAAGGGTGTTCATGGTTTGGTTTGGATTATTTTTTTATTAAAACTAAAACCAAACAAAATTAATCGATTTAAAATTTTCTAAAACTAATCAAACCAAATAAAATAAAAACCATCAGTTAATTTCTTGTTGGTTTGGTTCGATTTTTCAATTTTTAAAGAGCTAATGATAAATTAATAATGGTAAAATAACGAGCCATGAGACAACTATTTCAAATGAATATTAAGAATTGACAAATTTCTCTTTGTTATCACAAAATGAATGTATATGATTCTCTAGTATTTTTCAATACCATTTCGATCTTTTTGCATGTTAAAGTTGGCATAACTATAGAGGTTACTCCACATCACATGTCTAAAAACCACAAAACTAAGATGCAACTTTAAATACAATTGTTAACCCTACAAAAATCAAAGGGCAAGGCATATAAGAGTAGATGGATGTTTCATCAAAGAAAATTAAAAATCAACAATATATTACACCACATGAAGATAATTAGACTTAGAGTGTGGGGTATGGACATATTTTTGTTAGAAATAAAACTTAAAAGTGTTGCACTGCATGTGAAAGTAGACTAAAATCAAATTAAGGATTAAAAGATATAAAACATTTATAATTATTTATGAAAAACTAATATCATATATTCAAATGACTATAAAATTTATATATATAATTTATCGGTTTGGTTTGGTTATTTATTCGGTTATTTTTCAGTAAACTCAAAAACTAAACTAAAAATTATTGATTTTAAGTTTAAAACCAAACCTAACCAAACCAAACCAAATATCAATTTTTTTAATCGATTTGGTTTGGTTTGCAGTTCGATTTGGTTTTTAACCAAACCATGAATACCCCTAGCTAAATTGTTGAATGAAATGCGATGCAATAAATTTGTGGAAGAAACTACATAAGTATAGTTCTCATGACTGATACAATGACTCATC
>NC_061119.1:74436998-74481540 GCF_002878395.1 Capsicum annuum | reverse complement strand
TAGTATCTGGTATCATAAATATGAACTCATTTCTTTACATCTAGAACTATAGTGATTCCATACTTCGTCGACAGGCATTGAATCCTGCTCACCCATTCACCGTCTATAATAAGGTAAACCACACATGCATCCAACACCTCTCGCATAGGCGGATACAACCTACATTGATGCTTAATATTAGGAATACAATCAGGCTTGAGCTAGATTTTATGAGTTTAGATTTCTCATGGAATACTAATAATGTTAGTAATGGATAATCCAATGGCCTTTTTGAACTTCTTCAAAATTAATACTAGAGCCTCAACTTTCCATTCGACCAAATCTATTGCTATAATGAATAGCAAAGTATTGTTGTCTTATAAGAATGCATAGTGAAGGTGGGATGAGAGAGCTTTAAGCTCCAAGATATGAGGCTCCTCAATAGAACGATTAACCGATGAACCTGCCATATTTTTAAATCCAAGTGGCCGGTGAGTTTCCCTATTCTTTATATACAAGTCTAACTTTTTTAATGCATAAGTGTAGGAACCTATACCAATAAGAGCGCTCACCATCTCATCATACTTATCAATATCATCGCCCTTAGAGTTCATGTTCACCACAGATAGTGCCTCAAAACCAACCCTTTCATTATACCCATGTCATTCGGTTGCTTCATAGATTGAAAAATATTGAAATTCATATCTTCATTATTCAACCAAAACTTAAACTGATCAGTTTTCGTGTCAACTAATGCTTGTTCGATTATTTGGAATGTCTCCATATTATGATATGAACCTCAAATTCAATTTGCAGTTGAGGATGAGAAAATTAGTTAGAAATATAAATACTAAACCTTTACTAGAACATCATACAAAATACCCACAGGCTTATTAACAGTGCGATCTACCATAAGAAGTCTTATTAAAGTTTATTTGGGAGATCACAACCCTAACTATCTAACACTCTACCCGATATACTTTCGCAGATACCCTGGGACTTTGAACCGTGCTTTGATACCAAGTTTGTTATGACCCGAGCCGGGGCTCTAGCTGTGATAAGCATCCCCAACCATGAAGGCCCGGGACACCTTCTCTATCTATCTAGTAATCATGCACATAATTCATATGATAAAAGGTAATGCAGAAAGAGAAATCTAATACGAAAATATGGTCAATCTGAATGTGATCATAATACTAAAAACTAAAATCCAAAATATATCTGAATAATAATGTCTGACTCAGTCTGCAAAATCACTACCATGAACTAATCAAAGTTGTCTGAAAGTTGGGACAAGGCCCCTAGTAGACCAAAACCTAACTAATAGTAGTAATATGAAATAACCAGGCCTTCTGAATCATAGAAGGCTCATCACTACAAACTCCAGTCTGTGATCTGAAATCTCTACTGTTTATCTGGACCCCTAGACCGTGCCTTAGAATTTGGAAGGGGGGGTCAGCACAATTGTACTGGCACGTGAAGCAATCCAAAATAGAGTAATTGAACATATATATATATATAATATGTAAGAGCAAATTTTCATCAGATATTATGTATAAAACAGTTTTTGAAAACACATGGGCATCTTTTGAAAATATGTAACCTGTCTGTAAATCTCAAACTCAGATCTATGTATTACTTCTAAGTTAGGTGGTATCCCTTACAATTCTAATATTCCACGGGCGATATGAAATCCTCCATTCACTCGGCAGGAAGCCTCCAACCCGAGTATGCCGCAAGGGTTGGAGTTCCTGAATCTGATACGCCACATGACACTTAAGTCAGCCTATAATAATATACCCAGGTCGGCAAACCATATTTTTAGGCAAAGAGTTTTCTGAACTCATGCCTTCTTCGGGGAACAACGTAAGATCTCTTTACGCCCTATTTTAACCTTTTCTGAACATGCATCATTCTGAAGTTCTAAAATATGCAAATTTGATAAAGTTTGATTTCTGTATTCGTCTGTGTCTGTTATGGCATTTTCTGAGTTTAGTATCATCATACCAAGACTTTCAAGTCATGATTTCTGAGCCATAATACATTAAGATAAATCTTTCATTTAAAGCAAAGCTTAGACCACCCAAAAACATGCAACTTATATAGAAGATTTCGTGTTCCAAAACTCAAGTTAAAATCATGCAAAAACTTCATCAACATATGGTGGTCTAGTGCCTTTAGCAAATCCATGCACTCTTTCATTACATGCATTATGAACATTAAACATTCATGCTAGATTCTCTCTTTAGTGATTTAAAACCACCTTTAAATCATAACAAGAGTTTAATTATTTCATATAGTGCTCTTCAAGGATGCATTGCAAAACAATTCATATGCTATGAGAAATCTAAAAAATTCATAATAAGAGGGAATTCACCAAAAATCATGCTCTCAACAAGAATTCATTCTTAAATACATAGTTTCATACATTCATATTCTCAAATCACTTTGGGAAAGGTCAAAAGATGAAAACAATGATGTTAAAATATTTAATACATGAATATATACATAGATTAAAAAACCCATTATAAAATATGATTTTTCTATGCCCATGAGAATTTAGGAAAACCCCGCGTACCTCTATTTTAGAAAATAATGGGTGCTTCTTGAAGCCTGTGGATTGGGGATTCCAAATCTCTAATTGATTTTGAAAACCCACGGTTGAATCTTGATTTATTTGGGTTTTTAGTTTGAAACCCTTGGGAGTGTTCTTGAGAATTTTTAGATGAATGTGGATGTATTTTGAAGAATCGGGGACTGAATTTCGTGTTTATGACTGAATAAGGGTGGGAAAAGGACCATTTTGCCAAAAAAATGGAGTGTTTTAAGTCACTTGAAACCATTACATAGGCCCCGCATATGATATCTCCTATGTTTACATAGGCGCTGCCTATTCTATCGCCTACGTTTACATAGGCGCCATCTATGCTATCACCTATGTTTACATAGGTGCCGCATATGCTATCGCATATGCTTTCTAGTGTCCATGTGTGATTGGTTAGGCGATGCATACTACTTTGAAAGGCCATAAGTTCTTGCTCGGGTGCCAGTTTTTAGCAAAATTAGTGTCGTTTGAAAGCTAACTCGAAAACCTATCATTTTACACATAGTAGCCTCTGTAATTCGATATATACAAAGAGTCATGGTCAATAGAAGTTGACACAAATTATAATATCCACTTAAACTTAATTGATCGAAGTAGTTTTCAACACGTCCTTGAGTTAAACGTCCTCTATGGTCTAAATTCAAGCTCGAATGGATTCACATACTACATAAATAATTAACATGCCATATTGGCATAGGATTTATGTCTTCGAGATTATCAACGCATCAGAATCATGGTCTATATTGTAGCCCAAAATGCGGGGCGTTACATTATCCCCCCTTAGGATCATTCATCCCCGAATGATGATGCGGGACACAGACAGACACGATTTCAAGCATAATAAGGACTAGGAAAGATAAGATAGGAAGAGTGCCTTCTGTCTCATCATCCACCGAAGCAAACAAATTGGGATATCTAATTCTTATGTCATATTTTGACTCCCAAGTTGCTTCTTCAACTTTTTGATTACTCTACAATACCTTCACTGAGGTTATATCTTTACTCCTCAGCTTTCGAACTTGGCGATCTAAAATTTTAGCGGGCTTTTCTTCATAAGACAAGGAATCTGTCACCTTGATATCCTCTACTTGCAATACCAAAGAATGATCTCCAATGCATTTCTTCAACATGGATACATGGAATACCGGATGAACGGAACTCAAACTTGTAGGTAATTCTAGCTCATAAGCAATTGCACCAATCTTTCTCAGAATCTGATATGGCCCTATATAGAGAGGGCTCAATTTACCCCCTTTTCCAAACCGTATAACTCCTTTCATAGGAGAAACCTTGAGAAATACCCAATCACCAACTTCAAAATCTAATTCTCTTCTTCGAACATCGGCATAGGACTTCTGACGACTCTGAGCAATCTTGAGTCGTTCTATAATGATCTTCACTTTCTCCATCGCCTGATGAACAAGATAAGGCCCATACAACTGAGTATCACCCACTTCATACCATCCTATCAGAGACCTACATCTCCTCCCATACAAAGCCTTAAAAGGAGCCATCATGATGCTGGCATGGTAATTATTATTGTAAGCAAATTCAATCAGTGGCAGGTGATCTACCCAACTACCTTTGAAATCAATGACCTATGCCCTCAACATATCCTCGAGGGTCTGAATGGTACGCTTAACTTTACCATCCATCTGAGGGTGGAAACCTGTGCTCAAATTCACTTGTGTACCTAAACCCTTCTGAAAAGATCTCCAGAATTGAGATGAAAACTGCGTACCTCTATCGGATATAATGGACACTGGTGCCCCATACAACCAAACTATCTCCTCAATGTAAATCTTAGCATAACCCTCTCCCAAATAATTAGTCCTCACAGGCAAAAAGTGGGCTAACTTTGTCAACCAATCTGCAATCACCCATATAGAATTATACTGGTTTTGGGATCTCGAAAGTCCTGTAATAAAGTCCATGTTTATCATCTCCCACTTCCATAAAGGCAGGGCTATCTCTTGGGAAGTACCACCTGGCCTCATGTGTTCTACCTTCACTTGTTGACAGTTCAAACACTTGGACACGAAACCAGCTACATCACGTTTCATGTTATTCCACGAATACAAGGTTTTCAGATCATGGTACATCTTAGTAGAGCCTGGGTAAATGACATACCTCGAAGTGTGCACCTCATCAATGATTCTTTCCCATATTTCATCAATATTCAGAATGCATAACCTACCCTGAAATCTCAGAATACCATTACCACCAATTTCAAATGACATAACCTTTTGTTGACCCATATCTTTTTTGATTTGTATCAAGATGGGATCTTCAACCTGCTTCTCCTTAACTTCAGCACAAAGGGATGACTTAGCTAAATCATAAACAATTACCCCTCCATCTTTGGAATCTAAGAGTCACACTCACAGATTTGCAAAGCGATGAATATCCTTCACCATCTTTTTTTTCCTTCTTCTACATGAGAAAGTCTTCCCATAGACAACCTACTGTGGGGGTCAGCTACAATATTTGCCTTGCTTGGATGGTAATGCAGGCTTATATCATAGTCTTTCAGAAGCTCGATCCAGTACCTCTGCCTAAGGTTCAATTCTTTCTGTCGGAAAACATACTGCAAACTCTTGTGGTCAGTGAAGATATCAACGTGAATACTATATAAGTAGTGCCGCCAAATCTTAAGTGCAAACACCACAGCCGCTAACTCCAAATCATGGGTGGGGTGGTTCTGCTCGTGCACCTTCAACTGCCTAGATACATAAGCCACTACCTTACCATGCTGCATCAACACACAACCAAGTCCTACACGGGATACATCATAGTATACCACAAAGCCATCTACACCCTCAGGAAGGGGGAGCAGTGGTCCGTTTGTCTTTCAACTTCTCAAAACTTTACCTTTTTCTACGTCAATTTAGTGAGTGGAGCAGCTATGGAAGAAAAACTCTCTACGAACCTTTTGTAATACCCCACCAAACCCAAGAAGCTCCGAATATCGGTTGGAGTCATGGGTCTGGGCTATTTTCTCACTGCTTCAACTTTCTGGGGATCCACTCTTATCCCATCACTAGACATAATATGCCCCAAAAAGGCAATAGCATCTTACCAGAATTCACACTTAGAAAATTTGGTATACAGCTGATGATCCTTAAGGGTCTGAAGAATAATTCAGAGATGATTGGTGTAATCCTCTTTACTCTTAGAATAGATCAGGATATCATCAATAAATATAATGAAAAAGAAGTCAAGAAACTGACAGAATACTCTATTCATAAGATCCATGAAGGTTTCAGGGGCGTTAGTCAATTCGAAGGACATGACTAGGAATTCATAGTGACCATATCGAGTTTGGAAGGCTGTCTTGGGTATGTCTGACTCCCTAACTTTCAACTGATGATAACCCAAACAAAAGTCTATTTTTGAAAAACACTTGGCACCCTGAAGCTAGTAAAAAAGGTCATCAATCCTAGGTAGAAGATATTTATTTTTAATCGTGACCTTATTCAGCTAACTGTAGTCTATGCACATACGAAGGGAACCATCTTTCTTTCGCATGAAGAGTGAAGGAGTGTACCAAAGAGACACACTGGGGTGTATAAAACCCTTATCTAGGAGATTTGCTAACTGTTCTTTCAACTCTTTTAGTTCTTCAGGAGCCATTCTATATGGAGGAATGGAAATAGGACGAGTGTCTGGCAACACATCAATACTAACTCAATCTCCCTATCAGGTGGTATTCCTAAGAGATCATTTGGAAAGACTTCTGGGAATTATTTTACTACGAGAATAGATTAAAAAGAAAGACTCGGCATTGGAGTCCTTAACTCAGATAAGGTGGTACAAGCAACCTTTAGACATAAGTTTGCGGGCTCTGAGATAGGATATAAAGTGTCCTCTGGGTGCTAAAGAATGTGTTTCCTACTTTATCACTGGTTCATTTGGGAAAGAAAAAATTGACCCTTCGAGTCCTACAGTCTAATGTGGCATAGCATGAATGGAGCCAATCCACTCCTAAGATAGCATCAAAAGCAACCATATCTAACTCTATGAGATCTACTAACATATCCCGACTACCAATAGTCAAAACACAACCCCTGTACACCCTTCTAGCAATAATAGAATCCCCCACTGGGGTGGAAACAGAAAAGGGTTCAGAAATCACACTGGGCTCAAACCCGAAACCAACAACCACATAAGGGGTCACATAGGATAAAGTAGACCCGGGATCAAGTAACACATTAACATCATAGGAAAAGATTTGTAACGTATCGGTAACAATATCTGGGGAAGCTTCCACCTCCTGGAAGTTGGTCAAAGCATATAACCAGTTGTGACTATTCCCGATAGCTGATGTGGTGCCCTTCTGAGGTGGGGGGTGGTGCCGAAGAATTTTCCTAAGACTTTGCACCACCAACATTCTTTCTAGAAGATGGACATTTTCTCTGAAAGTGACCCGACTGACCACATGAATAACACACTATCGATCCTAACTGACACCTTCCCAAATGATTCTACCACAAGTCTCACCCACAAAAAAGTACTATGCTGATAAGCCACACTATCCTGTGATCGAGTATCTTGAGCTCTGGTTCCATGGTTAGTCTGAAAACTCTGAGATCATCTGTCTTTTGGTGGTCTGGGTACTGGGGCACTAGCAGTAGACTGCGCATTACCCCAATTCTTTTTTTTCTACCATTTATTTCCCCACTTATCGCCCTGAGGCTGACTATGACTCTGGTCGGCTGATCTGGGTCTTTTCGCTTATTTTTCCACCTCCTTAGCTTCAGAGATCTTCTTCTTTTTCACTTCTACCTGCTGCATATGAAAAGTCATCCTAGCAAAGTCTAACTCCTTATTCAATATTTCCCCCTGGCACTCAAGCACCAGGTTATCAGAAAGGTCAGATGCAAATTTCATCATCCGAGCTCTCATATTACTAGTCAACTCTGGTGCATAGAGGGCTAGTTTATTAAACTTCAAAGTGTACTCCTAGACACTCATACTACCCTGCTTCAGATTCATAAACTCTTCTACTTTGGCCTTCCTTAACTCCAGAGGAAATAATCAATCAAGAAAAACTTTCGCAAATTCGTCCCAAACTGTGGGCTCAGCACTCTCACCTTTTGTATCCTCCCAGTTGGCATACCATTGATTCGCAACATCCTTAAGCTGATAAGTTTCTAGTTCCACCCCTTCAACCTTATC
This sequence comes from Capsicum annuum, assembly GCF_002878395.1. Taxonomy (NCBI): domain Eukaryota; kingdom Viridiplantae; phylum Streptophyta; class Magnoliopsida; order Solanales; family Solanaceae; genus Capsicum; species Capsicum annuum. Next base: position 74,473,778 of record NC_061119.1, on the reverse strand, counting down.
CAAATGTATTACCTTAAAGATTTTTTCCATCTCATCCACGAACTCCTGTGGATCTTCCTTCACCTTGGTGCCAGTGAACTTAGGTAGGTTCATTTTCATGAAATGTCTGACCCTGGTAGCCTCAAACATAAAAGATGCAGACCCAACATCTTCTGATCATTGAGCTTAGTTAGCTACCAACTATATCAGCATATGAATAGACCGTCTAAATTCTGCATTTAAAATATCTCTCTGAGCATTCGGGGGACGGTTGTCATCAGTTTGCAGAGCCTGAGGTGGACTGGTCGGGACTGGAGGGACTCCTAGAGTAGGGACAGGTTCTAAAGTGTGAGCTCTATTACGGGTCCGTATCCCATGGGTGGGACGGACCTCATTTGCCTGAGCATTCTAATCGATGATACGACGTGGAGGCATAACTGTGTTTCTAAAATACAAGATATCATTGATTAGGTGACAGTTTAGACTCTAAAGCACAAACTAAATCATAAAGAAGGGAAACATTTCCTAAATGCCTAGTAGCCTCTTGCTTATAAGTATGATGCGCTATACACCCATAACCAAGACTCTACCCGATATAATTTCGCAGACACCCTGGGACTTTGAACTGTGCTTTGATACCAAGTTTGTTATGACTCGATCCGGGGCTCTAGCTGTGATAAGCATCCCCAACCATGAAGGCCCGGGACACCCTTTTCTATCTATCTGGTAATTATGCACATAATTCATATGATAAAAGGTAATGCGGAAAGAAATCTAATACGACAACATGTTCAATCTTAATGTGATCATAATACTAAAAACTAAAATCCAAAATATATCTGAATAATAATGTCTGACTAAGTCTGCGAAATCTCTACCATGAACTAATCAAAGTTGTCTGAAAGCTGGGAGAAGGCCCCTAGTAGACCATAACCTAATTAATAGTAGTAATATGAAATAACCAGTCCTTCTAAATTAGAGAAGGATCACCACTGCAAACTCTGGTCCGTGATCTAAAATCTCTACTATTTATCTAGACCCCTAGACTGTGCCTCAAAACCTGGAAGGAGGGGGGGTCAGCACAATTGTACTAGCACGTGAAGCAATCCAAAATAGAGTAATTGAACATATCTATATATATAATACGTGAGAGCAAATTTTCATCAAACATTATGCACAAAATAGTTTCTAAAAACACATGGGCATCTTCTAAAAACATGTAACTTGTCTGTAAATCTCAAACTCATATTTGTGTATTACTTCTGAGTTAGGTGGTATCCCCTACAATTAAAATATTCCACAGGCGATATGGAATCCTCCATTTAATCGGCGAGGAAGCCTCCAACCTGAGTATGCCTCAAGGGTTGGAGTTCCTGAATCTGATATGCCATACGACACTTAAGTCAGCGTATACTAATATACCCGGGTCAGCAAACCATAATTTTAAGAAAAGAGTTGTTTGAACTCACGCCTTCTTCGGGGAACCACCTAAGCTCTCTTTATGCCCTATTTTAACCTTTTCTGAACATGCATCATTCTAAAGTTCTAAAACACGCAAATCTGATAAAGTCTGATTTCTATATTCATCTATGTCTGTTATGGCATTTTCTGAGTTTGATATCGTCATACCAAGACTTGCAAGTCTTGATTTCTGAGCCATAATACATTAAGATAAATCTTTCATTTAAAGTAAAGCTTAGACCACCCAAAAACATGCAACTAATATAAAATATTTCATGTTCCGAAACTCAAGTCAAAATCATGCAAAAACTTCATCAACATATGGTGGTCTAGTGCCTTTAGTAAATTCATGCACTCTTTCATTAAATGCATTATGAACATTAAACATACATGCTAGATTCTCTCTTTAGTGATTTAAAACCACCTTTAAATCATAACAAGAGTTCAATCATTTCATATAGTACTTTTTAAGGATGCATTGCAAAACAATTCATATGCTATGAGAAATCTAAAAAATTCATAATAAGAGGGTATTCACCAAAACTCATGCTTTCAACAAGAATTCATTCTTAAATACATGGTTTCATACATTCATATTCTTAAATCACTTTGGGGAAGGTCAAAAGACCAAAACAATGATGTTAAAACATTTAATACATGAATATATACATAGATTAAAAAAACCCATTCTAAAACATGATTTTTCTATGCCCATGAGGATTTAAAAAAACCCCGCGTACCTCTATTTCAGAAAATAATAGGTGCTTCTCAAAGCCTGTGGATTGGGGATTCCGAATCTGTAATCGATTTTGAAAACCCATGGTTGAATCTTGATTTATTTGGGTTTTTTGTTTGAAACTCTTGGGAGTGCTCTTGAGAATTTTTAGATGAATGTGGATGTATTTTAGAGAATTGGAGACTAAATTTCGTGTTTATGGCTGAATAAGGGTGGGAAAAGGATCATTTTCCCCAAAAATAGAGTGTTTAAGTCAGTTGAAACCATTATATAGGCGCCGCATATGATATTGCCTATTTTTACGTAGGCGCTGCCTATGCTATTACCTATGTTTACATAGGCGCTGCCTATGCTATCGCCTATGTTTACATAGGCGCCGCATATGCTATCGCATATGCTTTCCTATGGCCATGTGCGATTGGTTAGGCAATGCATACTACTTTGAAAGGCCATAACTTCTTTCTCGGGTGCCAGTTTTTACCAAAATTGGTATCGTTGGAAAGTTAACGAAGTAGTTTTCAAATTGTTCTTGAGTCAAAGGACCTCTATGGTCTAAATTCAAGCTTGAATAGATTCACATACTACACAAACAATTAGCATGCCATATTAGCATAGGAGTTATGGCTTCAGGATTATCAACACATTGGAATCATGGTCAATATTATAGCCCAAAATGTGGGACGTTATAGTTGAATGCTCGCTCTAATGGAGAATGAAATAGTGAATGCTTTAGGATCTTTCTTTTTCTACAAAAGAAACTAGGAAGCTATTGCACAATAATGGTAAACATTATCAGCAGGCTCAAAAATTATGATCCTGTTGTGATGATTCTTCATAAACTTGGCATTGCCACGCATTTTCTCAAGTACCTCAGATAAAGAGATGTTCATAGACAATTACTTTAGCATCAAAATAAATTTGTGATACCTTCCTTCTTTGACTCTCTTTTTCAATATCTATGAAAAAGGTAAAGGAGGTTGTGGAATGAGAGTCAAAATTTGTGGAGCCTTATTTTCGTTTTTTTGCTTCAGTTTCCATTTCAACGACTGGAGTTTGATTTTTAGATAAATTTTCCTTAATAACTTGATTTTTATATTTGAATACCTTTTTAACATCGATCATCTCAATCTCATCCTCATCATTAACAACTAATAGCATAGGAGGGTCGACAATCATCTTTTTACTCCTAGTTGTCAAAACTATATAGTGACTATCATTATTCAGATTCTAGATAGTTTTGCTTGTAAGTGTACCTTTTTGATGTTTATTCAAAGCTACAAAAATCTAGCAAAACTGTTGCTTACGTTGCTTAATAGTGGTAGTGCATGACTCCATTTTTTGACTCATCCCAGAAATATCTGCTCGAATCTCTATAAGGTTTTCATCAATATTCTCTACCCTTTTTGATACTTTGGAAAGTAACTCTTCTATCCTAGCATTGCTCAACTCAATTTCACAATTGTTGAGAGGGACGTATAAACTACTTCTATTGTTCTTGTAACCATCTCTCTTCTTCCAACTATCATCTTTTCTACTACTCTTATCTTTATACCCTAATCGGTTGTAGTTGTCATCTTTTTAATAGTTTTGTCCTTGATTTCTAATATCTTGATTAGACCTTTGGGATTTGGCCTGAAATTCTTTCACCTGATCGTCTAAATAATTTACCTTCTCACCAGAATCAAAATTATTATGTATCAGTGCGTTACTTTAGAGTTGACTGCATTGACCTTTTTTGACCTTATTTCTGTGAACTATTTTGAAATCACGATCTCTTCTGAGTTACTTCATAAGCGAGTCCCTGATCTATCCTCCATTGCTCTACTAATTCTTTTATCACATAAGCGCCATCGAGAATGCTACATTCCTATGTGTGCCAACCTCTGTTGGTTTTGGTGATTCTAACTAGTATTTTTGAAGCATGTTGCCAAGCCAGACTGATAAATCCACTTTCTGTTATAGTATCCACTACAACCTTACTGTTATAATTCAAAGACCTATGGAAAATTTTAAGCAAATTGTATTAAGTTATTTTGTGACATGGGACTTGTTGTAACTTCTTCTTGAATCTCAACCATCTCTCTGCTGGAGTCATAGATCTCATCTTTTAGTTGCAATATTTAGGATGGTGGGAAAAACCTTTCCAAGAAGGTCGTGTTCAACTCCTGCCAGGTAATAATTGATTTATTTTGTAACTATGCCAGCTATAGAGTAGCTTTACCAGCCAACGAGAAAGAAAACAACCATAGTTTGATAGAATCTTGGTTCACACTAGGTCTCTTGTAGGATTTGCAAATCCTAACAAAGTTTATTATATGCAAATTTGTATCAACAATAGTGTGTCCAGTAAATACTTCTTCTAAGTTCAATGATTGTATCATTGCGTTGGTGATGTTGAACTTACTCCTAACTAGCAGTGGGATGGGAACAATAGAATCTGTTACACCTGCATCGTTTAAGTCAGCATTATCATATTTATTATCATACTGGAAATATAATAGTGGGGATGCTCAACTGTATCTGGAAGGGCTTCTTCTTCATGATAAGTTTGCTTATCATCAGCAACCTAAAGGGCTGTTGCTTTTTGTATTTCTTGTTCTTTGACTGGAATTTAGGCTATATCTTGGTACGGAGTCTAGTGAATGCCTTATCGTCCATCATCCTTAATTTTCTCAATAATTTTTCAATTTTAAGAGCAAGTGGAATCAGGGAAATACCTTGACTTTGAGTGTTGTGCATGCACCGGTGCACACCCTAAACATAAAACAAAATAATAAAAAAAAGCAAATCATAAAACAAGGACTAATAGTTAAATAAACACAATTGATCTAATCCTAAATTATAGACCCCGATAATGGCGCCAAAATAGATGTCACCTAAATTATACCTCATAGTATAAAGCAATCATTGATCAAATATAGAACCCAAGCAAGGTTGGGGTCAATCACATAGGGAATATGGCTAAAAGCTTGTTCAATACAGTTATTTATTCTATTAGTTGATTATTTTCATAAAAAAAGGGTTTTTGAAAGTAATACTTAAAATTAACATAGAAACCAAGTAACAGTTATTGAATAGTTTTAAGTTGTGATCAATAACTATAAGACACTAGGACTGTGTTCCCATGATTTCATAACTATGTAGGTTTCCGTAGTGGTGATTCTATCCCTATGCTTAGAATGCAAAATAAATAAGTTTAGTTTAGCTTAAAGGCTGGTTCGCCCTTTTTAGATGACTATCCTCAATTACCCAACCAGGTCTCACGAGTTTTATAATCAAACTCGTATCCTTGATTTTAAATTAGCTTTACTACGACCACGACTCAAGCTATTAAGTGAAGGTTGACAGCTCTAATTCTCCATTGTTTATTACCATTTTCTAATCTCCACCTCTATACTTCTTCAGAGGTAGCTGTATGGACTGCGTACATTCTACCCTCTATAGGCCCCACTTTGTGGGAATACACTGGGTTTGTTGTTATTATTGTTGTTGTACCTCTATAGGTTTAAGCAAGTAAGGAGAATAGACATGTTCTAACTTTATACACTATTAGAAAACAATCAATACAAAAGGAATAAAAATGCATACATGCCCTCCGATCTAGAATCACTATGTCTATGAACCCTACTTTATTACTCTATCATGGTTCCCATAACCCCAGTTTGTGGGTTTTAGCTACTCATAATTTCAAGAATATTATAATAATTTAAAGAATAAAACATGATAATGCACTTACAAGAAAAATAAAATAATATCAGGAATTTCAACTATAATTAACTTTGAATATGTTTATCAACTATTAACAGTGTGTACAGGAACTCATTAAAAATAAAACACAACCTCAAATATAAAAATATGGGGAGTATTAATAGATACATAATAAATTCTATCCTAAACAATGTGGGAGAATAGATACTGCAGTGACCATAAGTCATCGGGTCTGGCCATGACTCATTGTGTATTGGTAAAGACTCGTTATTTGATTTCTTCCAGGCTGGTGATGCTTCATGCGATCACTCATCATGATTCCTAATGAGTTTTTGTGTGATCGATTGCCACTAAAGGTCGCCTTTTCAACTTTAAACTTTCATATCTTCTCACAATATTTGCTCAGAATGGGAGCAAAAGGACTCATCACGTCTCATGGCGACTCGTGAGAAGAGTTGTTGCCTTTGGACTACCTTTTTCATTTTTCAAATCTTTAGCCCTTTACTAACTAGGATGATTCATATGATTCTTCACTTCTCCCAATAACTTATTATGAGAGTCATGCCAATGCCTTGGATTATATTTTTTTAGGATCTTATATTTATGCTCATAATGGGTCAGGTTATACCATTATTATACCCAATGGCTTGTGACCAAGCACCAAGAACTTGTACTTGGTCAATTTTAGATTTATTTTCCTTTCTTCATTACCAAGACCTATTTTCCTGTAAAACACCTAAACAAATACATTATATCCTAAATACATCAAGATTCTTACATATTTTCTGTGTTTTAAGCATTGAAAGTGCCGTGAAAACACAATAGAATTACCAAGGTTTATATACACCTACTACTCTATCTGAAGGCTATCAAAGTGATGACCATATAACTATCTAATTCAGCTCTACTCATAGGGCCATTGGATAATAATATGAAGAAACTCAATTAGGATTCATCCCTAGGACCCTGGAAGAGTTTCTATAAAATTAATGGTGCCTCAATTGAATCAAAATCTTTGAATCCAGCTGAAGGCCATTTCAGAAGAATTACTAATATCATGATAATATGCATACGAGAGGGGAAAAAGAATGTAACAGGAAATCTCAACACTAGCCCAACACTACTAATATAAAAAAAAGGCAATAATATAAAAAAAAAAAGGTGTTTTACTTTCACAATGTTCTACAATAATATCCGAACATATTTTTAGACTCCCAACATGCTAATAAACAAAATAAAGGCACCAAAAACTCAATTATTGACCTGACATAGCACGTAATTTAAAATCTCAAAAAAATGGTCCAAACAATCAATTAATTACTTTTATCCCAGATACCCAACCTATATTTATTCCGCCCAACAGAATGGCTCCAACTGAGCTTAAGGAATTAAAAAATAGTTGAAAGATCTCTTAGATAAGGGATTCATCAGGCCAGTATTTCCCCATGGGGTGATCTAGTCCTTTTCGTGCGTAAGAAAGATGGTTCTCTTTGAATGTGAATTGATTACCGTTAGTTGAACAAAGTCACAATCAAGAATAAGTACCCACTCCCTAGGATTGATGACTTGTTCAAACAACTTTAGGGTGTCAGTTATTTCTCTAAGATAGACCTCTGATCCGGCTATCATCAGCTCAGAGTCAGAGAATGTGACATTTTGAAGAAAACCTTTAGAACTCGGTATGGTCACTTAGAATTCCTAGTTATGTCTTTTAGACTAATGAATTCCCAGTAGCTTTCATGGAATTGCTGAACTGAGTGTTCAAGCAGTACTTTGACATGTTCATCATAGCGTTTATCGATGATATTTTTGTCTACTCCTGCAGTGAAAATAATCATGCAGACTATCTCAGAATCATAATGTAGACTCTTAGAGCCCACGAGTTGTTTGCCAAATTCAGTAAGTGAACGTTTTGGCTAATATTAGTAGCTTTCCTTGGCCATATTATTTCCGGTGATGGCATTAGAGTTGACCTTTTAAAGACCGAAGCAATGAGAAACTGGCCCAAACCTATCTCTCCATCAGATATCAAGAGTTTCTTAGGTTTGGTTGGCTATTATTGATGGTTTATTGAAGGGTTCTCAGCTATTGCGTCCCCTATGTCTCGGTTGACTCAGAAAAAAGTTAAGTATCAATGGTCAGATTCTTGCGAGAAGAGTTTTTAGGGGTTGAAGACTCGACTCACCTCAGCCCAGTCTTAACTTTTCCAGATTAATCAGATAGATTTGTTATTTACTGTGATGCTTCTAGGTTTGGTCTTGGTTGTGTATTGATGCAGAGAGGTAAGGTCATACCCTATGCCTCTAGACAACTTAAGCCCTATGAAAAGAATTATTCTACCCATGATCTTGAGTTGGCAGCTGTTGTTTTTGCCTTGAAAATTTGGAGGCATTATCTTTATGGAGTTCATGTTGATGTGTTTACGGATCACAAAAGTTTGCAGTATGTATTTTCACAGAAAGATTTAAATCTTTGTCAAAGAAGTAGATTGATTTGTTGAAAGATTATGATATGAGTGTGTTGTATTATCCGGGCAAGGCCAATCTAGTGGCAAAGACCCTTAGTAGGTTGTCTATGGGTAGTGCTGCTCATGTTGAGAATGATAAGAAGGGGTTAGTTCAGGAGGTTCATCAGCTTGCTAGATTAGGTGTTTGGTTGGTTGATTCAACTGAAGGTAGAGTTTGGGTTCAGAATAGTTCAGAATCTTTTTTGGTTATCGAAGTGATGAAGAAACAAGATAGGGATCCCAATATAGTTAAGTTAAAGAAATCAGTTAGAGATCAAAAAGTAGAGGTTTTCTTCTAAGGAGGAGATGATATATTGTAATGTCAAGGTAGGCTGTGAGTGCCATGTATTAATGGTTTGAGAAAGTAGATTTTGGAAGAAGTGCATAGTGCATGTTACTCTTTGCACCCAGGAGCCATTAAGAAGTACCATGACTTGCGGGAAATCTATTGGTAGAGCGGTATGAAGAGGGATATTACAGAGTTTGTAGATAAGTATTCTAACTGTCAGCAAGTCAAGGTTTAACACCATAGGCCTAGTAGAACATTATAGGAGTTCAGCATCTCCACTTGGAAGTAGGAGAAGGTGAACATGGATTTTGTAACGGGTTTGCCTCGTACGCATCGTCAACATGATTCGATATAGGTGATTGTCAATAGAATGACCAAATCATCCTATTTCTTGCTAGTTCATTTTTTATTCAATTGAGGATTATGCCAAACTCTATATTAGAGAGTTGGTTAGGTTGCATGGAGCCCTGTTATTTATCATTTCAAAAAGAGGTACTCAGTTTACCTCTCACTTTTGAAGAGCTTTTCAGAAGGATCTTGGTACCCATGTTCATCTTAGTATAACTTTCCATCCTCAGAAAGACGGTCAGGCAGAGAGGACCATTCAGATCCTAGAGGATATATTGAGGGCATGTGTTCTTAAGTTCAAGGGTAGTTGGGATGATCACTTACCTTTTGGTCGAGTTTGGCTACAATAATAGTTATCACTTCAGTATTCATATGGCTCCGTTTGAGGCTCTCTATAGGAGGAGATATAGATCTTCTATTGGTTGGTTTGAGGCAGGTGCGACTACTTTAATAGGGCCAGATTCGGTGTTTGATGTAATAGAGAAAGTTCAATTGATTAGGAAGAGGCTTAAGACAACCCAAAGTCATCAGAAATCCTATGCAGATGTGAGGAGAAGGGATCTTGAGTTTGAAGTTGGGGATTTGGTGTATTGGAAAATCTCGCCCATGAAGCGAGTGAAGATATTTGGCAAGAAAGGAAAGCTTAGTCCTTGATATATTGGCCCTTATAGAATTTTGAGTCATTTTGGAAAGGTAGCCTATAAGCTTGAGTTGCCTGTAGATTTAGCATCATTGCATCCAGTGTTCCATGTTTCCTTATTAAAGAAATATATTGGTGACCCAGCTGTTATAGTTCCTTTAGAAAGCACAGATGTTTAGGATAACCTTTCTTATAAAAAATCTCAGTTGAGATCCTTGATTGTCAGATTCGTACACTAAGGAATAAAGAAGTTTCCTTGGTCAAAGTTCTTTGGTGGAATGAGTCTGTTGAGGGAGCCACTTAGGAAGCAGAAGCAGATATGTGTACCAAGTACTCTCATTTTTTCTCCGCAAACTCAGACACAACTTAAGGTAGAATTTTCCTTAGATTGACTCTTTTCCATTCTCAGTTCTAGCTATATAATAATTCTCAAGTCTTTACATACATTCACGAATTCAATTCAGTCATGTATCATATTTTAGACTCAATCATGTAATCATGTTTTAAATTATGCATATTCAGTATGTGATTTCAATTTCCCCAGTATTCTCAGCTTAATCAGTCTCATTCAAGGATAAATGTTCCCATGGGGGAGATATTATAATACCTCGTATTATACTTAGCTTAGTTTAACTCCTAGTTCATGCATAAGAGGCTTAACGCCTGAAAATTTCACTACGTGTTGGGGACTTAGCCATATTTTTGGCCTCTTAATTTCAAGGATTTTTAAATTGGTTCATGTTCAAGGGTGTAAGGAGCATGTCTTGGGAAAGTTTTAGATTTTTTAAATGAGGATTGGGTTGTGTTTGGATTCTGATTCAAGCAGCTCACTGCGATAGTGGTGTGTCGTGGTAGTTATAAAGGTGAAGGCCTCATCATATCACGATGACCTCTTAAGCCACATTTTAGTTGTGAAGTTAATTCTCTGAGGGGCGATTAATTCTTTTCCCCTTAATCCAATTCATAAAAACACAAATTAAAGTGTCGGTTAGGGCATTATATGCCCATTTCCCCCTATTCTCCTCTCAAAGAAACCCTAAACCATCTCCCAAGAACATCAAATTCAATTACCCCCTCTCCAAGAAAACCAAGAATTTAAGTTTTCCAATCAAAGAACTTTTAAGAAAAGCATCAAGATTGTGTTTCTCTTTCAAGTTTATGGGTTTAAGGTATGTGTGATGTTCATCCATGGGCCCTTTTCACCCATGGAGTCCAAGAATTTATTTTTATGTTTTAAATGATGAATTTTACATGTTTATGTGAATTATTTCCACGAAGCTCTTATGAATTTTAATTTATGTATTGTGTTTACAAGTGTTTTGATGGAATAGGACTTTACACTTTTAAATGGTGAAATTTTCATGTTAAATCCTTAACTTATGGTTTTAGTATTGTAATTATGTTATTATCACATGATTTACCCATTCCCATGCTTAAGTTGATGACTCTCATGTGTTTGATGAAATGCCTAGGTGTTGGATATCTGAACAATGATTCCCTACTATGGTTTCAAAGCTTTTATGTGTCCGTATTGTTATTTTTATTCAGTGCTGGCAGGTTATGAACACCCGATACCTATGTAATTTATATAAAAATATAGCTTTTTAAGTATTCAGACAGTCAATCCATGAACTTATCAGTATACTTATATATTCATATTCATAATGAGCATTATCAATTATAGAATAACTTTTATTTGAGTTTAGCTTAGTTCAGAATCAGTGTCTTTCAATTGGAAGTAAAACTTAGCACCGAGTAAATGTAGGGATGACGTCTCCCCCATCAGTTAGGCATGAGCTATTAGTAGCAGTCCTTAAGTTCCAGACCTATGGTGCCACTGTAGACTTTGAGGGGTCCCCTGTCAGTTAGGCATGACATCCTAGTCCTTCGATACATCAGATTAGTAGATCCACATAACCAACATTAGTACCCGTGGTACGGTACTGACACCCATCCAACTGGGGTTATAGGTTGGACCCCAATAATAGATTTGGGGTATGTCGGTTATAGCTAGCTCCCATAGTTTCAGTATAGTATTTAAATTCTCTGTTATTCAGTTATTAAATTCTAGTATTTCTGTTTACAGATTATTTCAGAAATGTATATATACTTGGTCTTGCATTCTCAGTATTTCAGTTTTTATGCATGCTTACACAGTTATCTCATATTATTCAGTCAGCCATTACTTTATGCACAGTTAACCCATGTATTTCAGCCTAACCTCATCTCATATACCAGTACATTCAAAGTACTGATTGTATACTTTCTTTGCGCTATGATGTATTATATCATAGGTTCGGATGCATAGTTTCCTGACCGCACTTAGACAATTTAGCTTATCAACAGCAGTAGTCGTGGTGAGTTCTCATCTATTAAGGACGTGATTGTTTCATTTTAGTTTAGCTCAAAAGTTCCGTATTTTCATTTAGTCGGAGTTAGTTGGGGGTTTGTCCCATCAACTCCACTGTCAGTCAGTTAGAGGCTTTTCAGACATTCATACAGTTAGTCGATTTATCAGTTATTTGATCAGTCTTTTTAGTATGTCTTCATATGTTTTAGATCTATTATTTAATCATTTTTTAGTATTTAAAACCTTATGGTATTATCAGTTGTCTTTCCGCATATGTTATTTATTATCAATTTACTCAGTGCTCACAACAGGTACCAGTTAAAGGGTTAGATAGTAGTCACTTGTAACCATAAGCATTGTTGTCGCGACTATGGGGTAGCCTCGGGTCACGACATTTATGGTATAAGCAAACTTTATTAGGCCCTAAGGTCATTGATAGAATAAAAAAGGAATTGTTTGGATCAACATACATCACAAGAAAAATAATAATTTTGGAGGGTGGGCTTGTTATTGCTAATGAAGTTAGTGGTGATGGAGTTGTTATTGGTGGTAGTGGTGCTACTTATGGGGCTAGTGATGCTCCTCTTAAAGTTTTTGAAACAACAAACCATTAAGATTATGATCATACTGGTTTTACAGATTTTGCCCCTCTTAGCGAATGTTCTGCGTGCGAATGTCAAAATTGCAAGGCGAAACATGATGGAGTGATTATTGCTATTAATGCATTAACTTATTTTGTAGAGGAATTGACATCTAAGAGGGAGGTTATTCCATCAAAAAGGATTTCATATCTATAAACTCTATTAGAGATTAAGGCGGCTAAGAGGAGAAGGAAAGGCATTATCAAGCATAGAAAAAAGCAAAATTGCAATTTCTCTATCTTTGTCTTTCACTTTTGATCAATGTACAAGGGCCACAGGAGAGCATCATGAGTCGAAGAAGGTGAATATATATATCATCTATTCCAACAGACAAACAAACTACATATCTATTGTAACAGATGACACATCCTCTAAAAATTATCAAACAAATATATGATCTGTTGCAACAATTGACTAACCTATTGCATTACATGCATTATCTGTTGCAATATATGTCTCGTCTATTTCAAAAAATCAAAAAGATCTTTCTACAGTTTTAATTTATACCAACAGTTGACCTATCTGCGGTAGCAGATGGCTCATCTGTTGGGACAAATAAAATCAAGACTTCCTACTGTTTTAGTCTGTCCAAATAGAAGAGTCATCTATTAGAAGTTACTATATAGGTCTTTCTCCTATTTTAATTTATCCTATCAGATGATCCATCTATTACAATAGATAGGTAATCTGTTGGTATAATTTGAAATAGGAGTAAGACCTGTTTGATTTGGTAAAACAGATGAGTTATCATTTTTCATTTTTTTGTATATCTGTGATTAGCATTGACAATTTTGGCTTTCTAGGTGGATGTCATAGTAGAAGCTACTGCTGAACAACATAATATTATAGTTGACAACCCATCAACTACTTCCAAAGACGAAGAAAAAGTAAAGCCTGTCAGAAAGTAAGAACGAAAGAATTACCCGTTTGAAGGGTTCAACATCTCGGATAAGGCTCCAAAAAACTAACAAAGTTGATCGACGACTATTCAGAATGGATTGCCGAACGGCTGTTAAAGCTTCATACCGACTGGTACATAAATAAATTTTAAGGATATTGATTTATAAAATTATTATTGTAAAAATATGACATTAACACAAATAAATTATCCAGAAAATAAAATGACGAACACTATAAAGTGAATGAATCATCTTGGTTTTGATATGTTCGACTTTGTTGTTGGACATCCCAGAAAAAGAATTGGTTCTATTTGATGTCACAGCCCTAAACTTGCTGGAATGATGAGGTTTAAATTCCATACATCTTACTATTAATACTTTATTTAATTGTATCTATTTATTAATTTTATTGTTACGTAATCGAAAATGTTTGATAATATATCCAACACATCGATGTTATTTTTCACTACCTCAAAAAGAAGGCCAAGTTGCAAACATAAGAACAATACAGATACACGACAGGCAATTATTTGCACAAAGTTTACATCTATAATGCCTACGATAGGTATTGTCAACAATAGCCAAAAGATTCCCGAAACGAGAAATGCTTAATCAACATCATCAAAGGTTTTAGCATTTCAGCTGGCTTATCTTGGCATTTGGTTGATGAAGTGTACATCTCAATCAATTGTGGTGATAGATTCCATTGGGTATTGGCTATCGTCATTCTAAAAGAACAGCGGGTCTTAGTTTATGGCTCACTGTCGGGAAGGAGATGTTCTGGGACGTCATCTGAGATACAAAAACTGGATAAAATATTACCTACTTACCTTGATATAAATGGCTTTTTGGATCAAAAGGTTCATACTAATTGGTCGATGATTGAAGTATACCATTATAAAATGGACAATCCATTTGATGTAGAATATGTTAATGGAATTTCTCAATAGCCCATTGGTAGTCTGTAAGTATCAATCAAGTATCATGATTTAGTTTTATTTCATAAATTTCACAATGCTTACATTAATTGCAAGATATGGATTATCTGATTTTACAAATGCACGGATTGCGGTCTTTTTGTTGCCGCTTACGTTGAGCATTTGAGGGATGAATTACAAGTACCAAATGATGGACTTGATGCTGGATTACTCCATAAAAGATATGATACTCTTTTATGGAAATACGTAGAAGTAAATGTTCAGAAACCCTATGCAAGCGACAATAAAAATTCACGACGACCAAAGTCGATTTCCATAGCACCGAATGAAGAACAACTTTTCCATATTGAGTAGATCTTTACTGTCAAAGTAATAACCTCTCCTTAAGAATTGTTGGCACCAAAACTTCAATTATTGATTTGTTTGTTGAGTAGATCATCTGTACCCATATTAATTTTTTTATATTTTATTTATTTGTTGATTTATTTCATGTAATTTCTGAAGTCTTTGATTTATTTTATTTTGTTCTATGTTATCCTTACATTTGAGCTTATTAATTAAAATAGAATATTAGATTCGAATACTACAACAAATAATGTATTTGTTGCAACAAATAATATAACTGTTGAAAATTATCAAACAGATTTAGACATATGTTGCAACATGTAGGTCATCTATTGAAAATTATCAAACAGGTCTTCCTACTATTTTGATTTGTTCCAATAAATGACCTATCTATTTCAATAGATAAACTTAGATATAAAAATCTGCATAATGCAATAGATGACCAACCTATTGAAACAGATAAACTATTTGTCAGAACAGCTAGACTATCTGTTACAACAGATAGACAATATGTTGCATTATAAATTTTCATCAAATATTAAAAATTGTCAAGGTGTTTGTGTTTCTACATCTTTTTTATACATAGGCTATAATCATTTAGTTAGTACCCTATAAGCCCAGACCTTTTGCATCCTTGCCACAGTGTTTTTGCATAGAAAGGTCATTGGGTAAGACATTTCTGTGCCGGTTAACAAACATTCGATGTGTGCAACCGCATACTACCCGCATGTGACACCAGTTCCTTTTTTTGAAAGGTCATTGTCCTTGTTTCGACCTTCAAATCCCATGTTTGCTTTAAAAATTTTGCTGGCAAACAATTCATCAGTCCACTCTTCCTCAACAAGTTGGGAAATAATGCCAACAGTGGCTATATATTGGTAAAAAATTCTACCTCCTCGAAGACAGTCAAGTTGCAATCATAAACCTTCATCATTCCCTCCTTGAGCAGTATCTCATCAGCTAGAAAATATTTTTTCTCCATGTTTATAGTAGCATGAATCCTCTTTACTTTACTCCAGTCCTTACCATGTGGATATTGCCTCTTCCCTCTAACATAATTAATCATATTTTCCTCTCATTAGAATCCAGAAACTAATGAATCAAATCCTGGGCCATCGAGAGTTGACGCTAGCTTAATGAAGTCACTGTGTCTATCCTTGAAATTATTGTAGAAGTTGAGGTCCATTATCCTATCGGCAGCATCATAGGCTTTTGGGTACGCTAATTGCCTGCCCCTCATGAGGCAGAGAAACTCATCAACATACTGTGATGTAATAAGACAATTTTTAAATAGGTTAGTAATTTTAAAAAAAAAAATAAAGTGGAAAGATGCAATGGATGGTACATTTGTAGAACAGGGTTCTATAAATATATTAATAGATTACCCATTTAATGCATCTTATGCAACAGATGGGCAATCTGTTACAATAAAACCACCGCCAGATGCACCAGAATACCCAACTGTTGCAACAGATAATCCATATTTGTCTTCTTCTTTATGGAGTAGATTAGAAGGCTAGGTTAGGAAAAGTAAACTTACCGTGTCCACATACCACTGATCCATATCTTCCGTCTTCTTAAAGTCCTGGGGGGAAGGTATTCATGGTGAAGGTTTTTGCGTGTTACTTGGAATTTATTGTCTTTCTCAGAACTGCCTTCTATTTGGCTTCAAGATTCGCATATATGTCCACCCTTTTCAATGGTCCTTGAACTTCAACATCTTTTGGAGAGGAAGGAGTTATAATTTTTTTTGGTTTCATAATTGAGAGTATATGTCTAATTGTTGTTTTCTTCTTCCTAATCGGCACTGTAGGAGTGTATGACACACACACCTTCTTGGATGATATGACACCCCTCTTGGATTTTAATTCCTCGACAACTTTAGTGATAGCCTCTACTTTTTCAAAGAGTTTAAGCTGTCTGTCCGTACACATTGCATTTGCAATGAGAACATGAGGTTAAAAAGGAGTGAGAGAGACCACTGTAAGGTTAGAGGGATAGGTGTAAGGGTGAGAGGGACCAGTGTAAGGGGTGATTTCAAACATATTTATTTTTTCTAGAGTATCAACATACTCATCATCATAACTGGAAGTAGCAACAGCATGGCTTCCACCAACATAAACAACTCCACCAGCAACACCCCTAAAAGCAGCACCCCTATCTGTTGGAGCAGGTTGGTGATGAAGAGCTTCAACATTAGGCTGACCTTGCCTAACGACTCTTCTTATGACCATTCTCTAGCCAATTCCTTATTTATTAACTCAACCATTGGGTATGCTATTGTATCAACAAGACCTAAAGTAATAAAAGAAGTCATTCCCAACTCCTTCTCAGTAGGTAAGATCCATGGATGCATAACCTAAAAGAAAGGGTAAATACATTTAAATCAAATGATAATTTGCAGTCAGTTGGGCAATCTATTAACATTGACAACTTATGCAGCAAATGATCTTTATGGTGCAATAGATGATTCATATGTGGCAACAGATTAACCTTCGATTGCATCAGATTACCTATCTGTTGCATCAGTTCCAGTAGATGAGTAATCAGAAAAGTCAGGTTTAGAGAACCAAAGCAACAGATGGGTAATTTATTACAAAAATGACTCGTCTACTGAAATAGACTACCAATCTATTGCACCAGAGGAGTAACCCATTAAGATAACTTACAACAAATTACCAATATATTGCAACATATGAATCATCTGTTTCAATATCTTTCTTTGAGTCAAATTATTTTACTTAAAAGAAGACTTATTGCATCATCCGGAGGGATAAAAAGATCAACTTCCTTAATTCTTGTGTTGCTCTTTGTAGCCAATCACCTAAGGAACCCTAAATGAGAAACCTTATCCGGGTAATCCTTGACCTACTTTAGGAGGTTAGGAATGGCTTCAAATGCCCAAGCCTAAAAATATAAATAGGAAGCAAACCAAAATAAGTCATAATAATTATTCAATAAAAACTAAGGCAAGAGTATACAAATAGTGAGTAAATTTACCATGAAAGCCCAAGGAAAGCCATACAAGGTGATCGTTCTTGGGGATAACTTTGTTGATAATTATTTAACAGTCAACTTGTAGCTATCATATCCCCAGGGATGATTGTTGAATTTCTCAAAATCCTCAGCAAGCTCCAACAAATCATCTTCTATGACTTTGTTAACGTCTCTTGCCAATATAACGGAATGGGAAAACCAAACCAAGCACGACTGCTCCTTGTACTTCTTTGGTATGGTTTTGTCCTTGAGATGTGGTAACAACATCATGGCTCTGTAGCTACGTCTAACTATGTCCAACAACCCATCTATTTTTTCCTTGTGATTTTTGGTTTTGGTGGGTGGTTTCTTGGACAATGCCTTGCCTTTATTTGATGGTGGTAGTTTGGCAGTCCTGTTTACCTTAGAATTTTTGCGGGCTGCCTCCTTGACGAGAGGTTCTTTTGGATAATGATATTTGAAGCCTGTCACCATGGCAAACACTTTCATGCCAAAACAAACCAGTATGCCACAATAGTTTATCCAGATTTCATCCATCTTTTTGCCCCCTTCCTTCAAATATTTATCATCCACCACGTACTTAATCCTGCGCTTGAGAAGACTATATACCTGCTCATTTGAAAATATGCATTGTTGTCCTCAGGCAGCTCAAGAAAGTATCCAAAGCAGCTCTTGTTAAAAAATTCCTCTAGTTTACCATTCTTCATAGTATCCCTAAATTCATTAAAAGGTTTACCCAACTGAGATTTAACAACAAAATCACCCATTAGTTCTGAAGGGTTATCTATCGGCATCTCAACTTGAAACCTATCAATACTAATAGTTTTGACAGGACCATGTTGGGATTTTGATCTTAATTACTCTCTATTGGCGATGCATTATCATTATGTTGATCATCATCATCTTTCTCATTTTTTACTTCCTCCCCTTCTTGTTTATCTTCTTCTTCTTCCTTCTTACTTTTAGTTTCCTCACCAGCCTCTACATACCCTTCCCATCTCTCTCATATCATTTTTAGTACTTTCCTCAGCTTCACTTTTCCCTGACTGAGATTGTTCAAGAGGTTCCTCTGAATCTATCTGTACTCTAGCCTTTTTTGCTAGGTTGTCAAGAGTTGATCCACTTTCAGTTTCTTTTCTTTTGAGAGAAATCTTTTAACTACAAACAATAAAAAAACAAAACACACATTACAATTGATGTCTGCATAATTTTTTAAAAAATTTAAGACAAACTTCAATAAATTTTTATATGCCACATTAAAAAAAATATTCTAACCGATAACCCAATAGTTGAAATAGATGAATTATCTATTACGATAGATGCATAACCTGTTGTAATAGATCAACAACCAGATAGATGAGATCAAAATAGTCTTGCTACTAGTTTGTCTTATGCCAACATCTAAAAAATTTGTTGTAATAGATAGGGAATCTATTTGAAGACCTATGTTAATTTCTCCCAACAGATGTTCCACCTGTTGCAACAGATAGACCACCAATACCAATGTCGCCGCCATCACCACCAAGACCACCACCACCACCATCATTAACTAGACAACCAAGACCACCAACATAGCCACCAAGTCCACCACCACCAACAACAATATCAACACCATCACCAATGCCACCAATACCAACACCAAGACCACCAACACAACCACCAAGAATACTAATACCACAACCAACACCAACACTACCAACACCAATACCAACACTACCAACACCACCAAAAATACCACCAAGATCGCCACCAACACCCTCAACAAGACCACCAATTCTGCTAATAAGACCACCAACACCACCACTAATACCATCCAAAAATTTCACAATAGTCAACGAAATATTGCAAAAACAAATTAGGGTTTTCTCATGCTTTTCCTATATTTTTAGCATGAAAACTTTAAATAATTAACCTATTCTCGAAGATAATACAACTAAAAGTGTTTTTTTCATCATTAACTAAAAAACCCTAATTTTTATAAAAAAAAAAAAAAGAAAAATGTAGAACTCTTCTCAAACTTTGTTACCTCTGAAGACAGAGAAACTAATAGATACAAGCAAGAATGAAGTAAAAATAACAACTACGTAGTGTGAAATGGGACGAAAATTAATTTATTATGAAGGGTTGAGCAATATGTTGAGTGGTTGTTGTTTGAATTATTGAAAGAGAATGAAAAAAGTGAGAACCCAAGATTTGACATGATGAAATATTTTTCCGCAAATGGATGATTTGTGTGGGTTGATTTGTATTTTGGAAAAGAATGACAAATTTTGAAAATGTTAATTTAGTCCAAATTGATCTTTACTAATATTTTAAAAGAGATAAATTTTAACCATTTCATAATAATAAATTATATTAAGTTTAATTGGAACACTGATGAATTTAATATTAGCTTAAACAATGGCTTGATATAAATCATTTCAACTAAGATTGATCGATTGACGACTCAGGTCAGGAGAAACGCAATATTAACATCATGCAATTGAAATTATTTAATTAAAATTGTAATTGACCCTATGAACTCATCCCTAGTTCTAGAAAAATCAATTTAGGTATTTCAAACAGTGGCTTGATATGAATCATTTCAACTAAGATTTATCGAATAGCGACTTAGGCCAGGATGAATGCAATACCAAAATTTTGCAATTGTAACGACTCAATTGAAATTGTAGTAGACCCTATGAACTCATCCCAAGTTCTAGCAAAATCAATTTAGGTATTTCAAATACTGGTTTGATATGAATCATTTCAACTAAGATTGATCGATTGATGACTCAAGTCAGGAGGAATGTAACACCAATATCATACAATTGCAATGAATCAATTAAAATTATAGTTGACCCTCATTCCTAGTTATAGCAAAATTAATTTAGGCATTTCAAATAATGGCTTGATATGAATCATTTCAACTAAGATTGATCGATTGATAAATCAAGTCAGGAGGAATGCAATACCAACATTATGCAATTGCAACGACTCAATTGAAATTGTAGTTGACCCTATGAACTCATCTCTAATTCTAGCAAAATCTATTTAGGTATTTCAAATAATGGCTTGATATGAATCATTTCAACTAAGATTAATCGATTAATGACTCAGGTTATGAGAAACGCAATACCAATAATATGAAATTGCAATGACTCAATTGAAATTATAGTTGATCCTATGAACTCATCCCAAGTTCTAGTAAAATCAATTTAGGTATTTCAAACAATGTCTTGATATGATCATTTCAACTAAGATTGATCGATTGACGACTCAGGTCAGGAGGAACGCAATACCAATATCATGCACTTACAATGACTCAATTGAAATTGTAGTTGACCCTATAGCTCATCCTTAGTTCTAGCAAAATTAATTTAGGTATTTCAATAATGGCATGCTATGAATCATTTCAACTAAGATTGATCGATTGAGACTAGGTTAGGAGGAACGCAATACCAACATCATGCAATTACAATGGCTCAATTGAAACTATAGTTGAACCTATGAACTCATCCTTAGTTCTAGCAAAATCAATTTAGGTATGAAGTTGAGCCTATGAATTCAATTGAAATTATATTAAAATAGAAGTTCAACCTGTTGCAATAGATAATTTATCTGTTGGAAAATATCAAACAGATAAAAAATCTATTGCAACAGATGACTTATCTGTTGGAAATTTTCAAATAGATAAAGATACTTGTTGCAACAGATTACTTATCTATTGTAAATTATCAAACAGATCTATTGTAAATTATCAAACAGACATTTCCATTTCTTGCGACTAATGACTGAGCTGTTGAAAATTTTCAAATAAATATTTACATCTTTTTTTTTATTTTAAAGAAATTTTTTGTCCGAAATAAAAAAGATAAAATACTAAGGCGGTAAAAAATATTTCTTGGATAACTCAAAAATCTCTTCCTTGAGTTGTCATATATTATCTTTTCAATGTCATCGTCTCCTCGTGCCCCTCAAATTTATTAATGAATATTTAAACCCATCTCTAGAATTATCTCTCCTTCAACCATAAATTAATTCATCTCTCATTTTTTTCTTTTTCTCCTCTTTAGGGTAATCATAATCATTTTCTTTTTTTTCTCTCTTTTCTCTTTTTTCTCTCCTCTTTCGCATGAGGATCCTTTCAGATCTCAATTGATCTATATCTTTTCTCAATTTAAATTGGTGTTTTAGTCCCCTTGCTTTTGACATTGCAGGTATGGTTCACTATTGTTCTTTCCGTCTTGTCTTCTTCTTTTCATGTTATTTAAATTAGTTATTTACATCTGTTATTTTTATTTATTTACCTATTACGCATATCCTATTTATTGAGACAATTGAATAAAAGGTGACTCTTGAGTCTTGAATTAATAAATTATTGTTTTTATTAAAAATGTTCAAAAAAATCATTTGTTGGGAGAAATTAAAAAGTCGTATTGGCAGTATTATTTTTTTGTATCTCTTTTGTTTGTTTCTTTGTTGTTGATGCTATTATTGATGTTATTAGTGGGGTTGGTGTTGCTGGAATGTGTGGTGTTGGTGTTGTTGATGGTTTTGGAACATATGGTATTATTTTTTGTTGTTGATTCTATTATTGGTGTTGGTGGTGTTGCAATGGATTCCCCAATTGCTGCAATTAATGAATCAGTTGTTAGAATAAATCCATCAGTTTTTCTAAGAGATTAACCATTTATTGCAACAGACGGATCAACTGTTCGAACAAATCAAACCACTAGCAAAGCTGGTTTGATTGATTTGAATAAATGACCCATATGTTATCGGCCATTTGTTGCAACAGATGCGTAACCTATTATAATAGATTGCTCATCTATTTAATAAAATAGAAAATCTATTGGAACAGATGGGTCATCTATTGGAACGCTTGTTGTAATGTGTTGTATTTATTCAATTTTGTGTTACCCTTTTTAAAAATTATGCAGACATCAATTTTAATGTCCTTTTTGTTCTTCTCTTGTTTGACATCATTTGTTTTACTCTTGTTTGTAGATATAAGAAAGTGAAAGTTGATCAACTTTTTCCCGACCAACACAAAAGGCTAGAGTAAAGATGAGTTCGGAGGAATAAGCTGCTTGTAGATGGAACCACTTCATATATGAGAAGTATATATTACTGATTATGTTATCATGAAAATACACATAGAGTAAACTGATTTTATGAATATTGTTTTTTATCGAATAGGCATTGATCATTCAAATAAGATATCTACAATTTTACAGTTATGTTTGATAGGTCCAAACTGATAAGGCTGAGGGACCTTGCAAGTGGTGTCGATATCCTGTTACGATTTAATGATGGTTTTGCAAATGTTTATGCGTCAAGTTTGGTAAACAAATTAAATTTTAGTGGTATTTTATAAAGATTCAATGGTGATTCGACTGATTTTAAGGGTTCAATAGACTTTTGAAAGGCCTTCGAAGCATCACACTGTTGCAACTAAGAAAAAAAATCAATATAGTTATTATCATAGTCAAAATTAATATAGTTGGGTTGCTCGAGTTGATGATTATAGAATAAAAGGTGCGGTATGATAATACCTATGAGGGAAAAGGGGAGTTGATGAAGATTATATCACCTCAAATATTATTAAAGAAGAAACACAGGGTACCAAGGAACATGTAGTGAATCTGGCCGATGAAATTAACTTAAAACATGAGAAGTCTGTATCAAATGCGAATATGAAAGTGTATCAAAAAATGAAAATTCATTAGTCGTCTCTCTCAAAGACAAATAGTGTAGCTGGACACTTTACCAGATAACTGCGACTAGTTAGTGTGGTTGAAATGATCACCTCCAGAGAAAATAACAGAATACCAAGGAAGCAACTTTGCGGGCACCGAGGGATGAAATGATGTACAGTAAAAAATAAAACTTGCACCAAGGACTTCTGAACTTGAAATAAGGAATCAAGCCAAGCCGGCAATTTTAGAAGTTACACTTGTATCCTAGGCCTTCAGTTTGTGGTTCTGGTCACGTCAATCGCAATAAAAATAAAAAGGCTTGGGATTTCTTCCCAACTTCATACCTTTTTGTTTCCACTGCTGTTGAACTGATCGGAACCACAAAAAGAAAGAATGGGATGTAATTTAAAATTTAGAAATTGCCGCCTTGGCTTGATTTCTTATTTTAACTTCAGAAGTTCTTGGCGCAAATTTTCATTCTTTATTTTACATTATTTCAGCCCTAGGTGCACGCAAAGCTGCTTTATTGGTGTTCTGTTATTTTTTCTGTAGGTGATCATTCCAACCACGTTAACTAGTCGTAGTTCCCTAGCAAAGTGTCCAGCTGCAATATTTTTCTTTGAGAGAGATGACTGATGGATTTTTATTTATGGATATAGTTTCATATTTGCACTTGATTCAGATTTTGCATGTTTTAAGTCAATTTTGTAGGCTAGATTTTATAGAAGTTCCTTGATTGCTACTTTATGTTTCCTCTTCAATTAGGTATCAGATGATATAGTCTTTTATCAACTCCTCTTTCCCTCATAGGTGTTCTCCTACGACTTCTTCTTGGTATAATAATCTTCTCGAACAACCTATCCATATAAATTTGGTCTAAGGGAATTTCAATTGTTTTTTCATTCTTGTTTGTTACAGTGGGAGGCTTTGAAGACAATCTCAAAGTTCAATGCACCCTTAAAGTCAGACCAATCGCTATTGGGTCTATGCAGTGACACCAAATATTAACACCTTCTCAAAACTTGACACGCATAAACATAAGCAACAACCATCATTAAATCCTAACAGAGTATCAGCACTATCTTCATGGTCCCTCGGCCTTATCAATTCGAACCTATCAAACTTAACTTTATAATGCAAGATCTTGTTTGAATGATCAATGCCTAATCAGTTAAAAAATGCATTCACAAATTCATTGTACTTTGTGTGTATTGTCACGATGACTGATAACTCTTAACTTACTTGTCAATTTAAGTGCAACACGGTCGTCATCAATATAATTATTAACTTTGAGTTGGGATCGAATCCATGAGGAATAATATGAGTGGTGATTGAATAAGTCTGAATGTTGGGATTATACTTTGCTAGGGGAAAATTATGTACGGGAGCATGATGATTCAGTGCAAATTTTAGTCGTTAGTGATATAGTAGACTAGGTTGAAAGTCCTTAAGGCTAGTTTGTCAATAAAGTCCCAAAGATGTCACTCATTAACCCTTTTGAGTACCTAACAAGTGTGTCAATTGAAGCCACCCAATACCTTAATTAGGTATCCCTATTTCTAGGATGATACCCAAGGTATAGTCAACCTCATAATCACCCTTATATCTAAGATAGTGAAAATTAGCAAACTATACCCATAAATTATCTACTATTGCCTTGGTTCCCACATCCCGCTTTCAAGGATGATGTGGGTTCCAAAAGTTCACCCAAACCCCCCATTCAAGGATGGTTTGAGCATTCAAGGGCTTGGGATTTTCACCTACAAATCCATTTGGGTATTTAGGGCTTTCACCCACAAATCCCAACCAAGTGAATCAAGCAATAGTAGAACGCATCACCAACAAACTAGCATATACACAAATGAATTACAACCCATACACAATTACACCCTACTTTAACATAATCCTAAGAGGAAGAACTAGATACACATAAGATTAATAAGCAATATATACCCAAAAATCTCTATCAATTTGATTTATTGAAAGATAAAGAGAATGCAAATTGCAAGCTTTAGGATTCGACAAACCTTTAATGAAAATTGCCAATCCTCCACTTAAAAGCTACCCTAATGTGTTCTTCACCCAAGAATTAGTACTATAGTGTATCTTCAAAAGTTGGAAACTAGATGGTGGAAAAATTCCACACAAATTGGATCTTCTATATGGGATAGGGTTTGAGCCTCTTAAGGGAATTTGGGAATCAGCTGTGTGCATTTACAAATCTGACCCTAGGTATAATCCCGCTTAGCCGCAATCACTGGTACTTATCCGCAATTACGACTACCGTGACCACAGTCAAAACTCACAATCATGGTATGTTAACCTGTCTTGACTGGCCACGATCGCGGTCCTCAAACCGCGATCAAGGTAACTTAGGGTTGGTTTTGCTCCAGGTCTTCCAGTTGCACATCTTTTCTCCTTTTGATTCTTTTTAGATCAAATCCACATCTTTCCATCTCATAACCCGTATGCCTACAAAATGTGTATATTAGTGCAGTTAATCACACATATGTCTCATTTATACATTTAAATCATGGTAATGTGCACGAATGTTTAGTGAAAATGAGTGGTGAATTCATCCCTCATCAATACCCCCAACTTAAATCTTTGTTTGTCCTTAAGCAACACTACCTCTTACAATGAGACAATGCATATTTATGCCCAAATTTAATGACACAATGATCACAATGACTTCAAGCTTCGTTACTACCACAAGTAGCTCTTTAAACATGGGCAAAGCGATTCTCCCGACACCCCTCAACATAAAATGCAATATCTATGGATGCAAAAGACTTCAAAGAGAAACCATGCAACAATCACTAATACTCTAGAAGTGACTCACTTTTAACCTCAACTACAATATACTCCTTTTGCCTTAATTTATAGGATATGACAAAATCACCTACCTCAACTTGCTTACATGCCTCCCTACAAGAATGAAAATTCCACACACCAAGTTATTAAATTTGCAACAAGGAATTTAAGTGCAAAAACACTCTCTCTCAAGAACTCTCGATGCTAATAAGTACCATGCCATAGGCTTGCCCCTACTTTCAATTGCCACTACAATGAATACACTTGGTTGGAGATCTCAAAGGGATTTTTGAGCTTGTAACATATGTTCGAGGTAAGGTAGGATATCATTTAGGAACAACATGACTATGCGCTCCTTGAAAATCTACATCACACTATCCTATCCAACTTTTGATCATGGGACACTTCTTTTTATATTCACTTTTTACATAAGTGCCTACTTTAATTTCCTTGGTTCACCCATTTCCTTTTCATTTCGTTTCTTGCACCTTTTGTGCTTCTTTCCTTTATTAGATCCTTTTATTTTTCTTATTCATTTGTTCTCAATTCTTAAGCCTATAGGCACTCACTTACAACTTTGTGGCTTAGAGTTACATCTTCCAATCTTTACCACCCCCAACTTAGGCTTTTAGACTCAACTTGTAATTTTAAGTTTAAGGAGGGTAGGGTTCAAAAGAGAGATAGAAATTTAATGGCTCGCAGCTTGAAATGTGTTTGCCAAAGAAAGGTCTAAAGGCTCAAATTGGGTGACTAGGTATAACATCTATGGAAGGATAGACGTCTTAGGCTAAAGTGAACTTTCAATGTCACAAAGATGGCCTAAGATAATCTCACCAACCAAGTATAATCAAAATTAGCTTTGAGAAACTAATGGGGCAATTTCTAGATGGTACAAGTACACATGAGCTTTGGAGAAATGAGCTCACCACACATAACATGCAAATTCGCCCAGGAGGCTCAATTGCCCCTCCCATTAGAGACAAAAATAGAGTATCTATCAATTTTCACAAGCCAAAATTTTTGAAGTCACAAAAAGAGAAAAAGTATTGGTATAATGTCACTCACGTCCATACCCTTGATTTTTCAAAAATTTTGGATGGGGGGGGGGGGGGGGAGAGATGTTTGCTTTGCATTTGCACCACTCACAATTTGCTACCCATGGCAATAACCCAAGCCTTTATTTCATAGTGTGGCTTTCATATGGGAAAACCTTATGGCTACTCAGACTTCACCATAGGTAAAAGTGCAATCCTAAATTCAAAATTCCACAGGTACTCATATTTCCCTTGCAATTGTGACCTCGATGCCATGGGTACTTAGACTTCCACTATATTCATGGCTCAAAACCCAATCACGATATTTTCCCTTAAGAATATCGTCACTCAATCTATCATAGGGAAAATATAGTTCAATATCACCACAACCAAAATAAAGATAAAGTATAAATGTAAACACAAACCACATAATTAATCCATGAAATGTGGGCACTATCAGAGTGACTAAATGTGGCAACCCAGAAATAGAAAATAAAAATCATCTAGAACATCATAAAAAACAACCTCCAAAGAAAACAATCAAAACATCCAAAAATATCTAAATAATACAACTCTAGGGCTAAGCACCCCCAACTGAAAGGCAAGCAGTGTTCTCACTGCATAATCAATATAGCACAGTAAAGAGAAAAGGGTGCTCCCTAAAACTACATCAAGAGCTACCCTCTCCTACTGACTTTGCACCATCACCACCAGTATCAAAACCTGACCACTCAGCAGGGGCCTCATCATCACTCTCTACGCTGGGAGAAGATAGTCTGTCAGGGGGTTTTAAGACCTTCCATAAGCCCTTCACTCCCTTCCTTATCTTGCTGAAAAACTTGTATCTCTTCTTATCCCTTTTCTTCATCTTCTCATGAGAGTCCTAAAGCACCTTGTGAGACTCCATCAGTGCTTAATATGCCCTCTTAAGCTTAGCAATAATGGCTCCCCACGTTTGTTGCTCCTCTTGATATATCTCATAATCTGAACAAGAGACATAAGAATGATGCCTGGTGGAGCGCTCTCTCGGCCCCTGAGGCAATCCTAATACCATCTCCTTGATGACCCTAATATCAACACCAATATCTTCCAATGGCCCATTAGTGGATGTTTTACACGACTCTGACTCCTCAACTGTTGACTTGCCCGCATCGATCTTCCTCATTTTGCTCTTACCAGGTGTACCCTCACCTCGAATCTTGAGTGGGTAAATAGGGGTTCCAGGGCATACCCAAGTTCCATCCAACTATTCCACCACCCTTGCTCTCTTGCATAGCTCAGTATAAGAGAAGGGAATAAGAGATGCATACCATTATGGTTCCTATAGAACTTTATATCAGATATTACCAGATGATAAATATTCAGAGGAATGTTATCCAGTATGCAGGAAACCATACAACATTCATATCTATAATTGCAGTCATGTGCATGTAAGGAAATATCTGGCTGCAAATGATTTCAGCCATATCCAGGCCTCGACGGTTAAGTCATTTATGGAGATGCCCCTTTTTATTGCTGACCATGGAACCTCCTTGCCCGGGCATAATTTCTCTTCTATCCGGCTGTCTGGCTTACACCTCTTGGCCTCAAAAGTAGCCATGTCTGCATTCAAAATCCCATATAAATCATTGATCTTCTCTGCTAAAAAATGAACATTCACCTCGCGGATCCTAATAATTAGGGTTGCAAAAGATACTATGCTAAAATTATCGTAGAACTCTCACACCTACTTCTCATTTTCCCTATATGGGTCTGGGGAAAAACAAATCCATCTGGTGTCCATGAGTCCAGCATAAAATGCCGAAAGCTTTTCTGGCACTCTTTCCAAGCAAATACCCCTTTTCGGGAGCAATTTAGTCCTTGGAAACTTATCATAGTATTGGTTGTGGTATTCGGGAGTCATGAACCAAATTTGGTTGTAGTTCTCTATATGGAAACCTACAAAACATGAGGACAATGCAACATCATTCATCATCATTATTTTCATGATTATACTACACTATATTGTCCCCTAACATTCATGGTATAGGTACTTGGTGGTTGAACAAAAATTTGAATTGCAGGAATTTTGGCCTAGGCTGAGATTCAGTCTCAGTTAAAGAAATTACAAAATCTTGTTTGGAATTATGGAAACTATAAAACAGTGATCGCGTATGCAGTGATCGCGGTCCCAAGGGCCGCAATCGTGGTACCTAAGACCAGACCATGCCAGTTTTTCACCAGTTTAACAATCCATTTTTATGGCCAAAATGTGATCTAGAATAAGAATCAATCATTAAAAACATGAAACACACATTCTAAGTGTTCAATCATGTCCCCATAATGCAAAAATAACTAGTTATTGATTCATTTGGGCAATTTTATCGGCCACTTGGCGTGCTCTCTCAATTTCACTCAATTTCTCACAATTTGGGGGTACTCAAGACTTCCCCACACGTGTGCACACCATATTTAATAGCTAATCACCACACAAGTACTATTCAATATTTATTTAGCAATGTAAAACATAATTTTAGGCACTACCTAGTTCATCCACTCTAAGGCCTACTCATAATAATTTAAAACATGAGCTTGAAGCAATTAGCAGACTAGTGATGTAGAGTGGATGTAAAAATGCCTTTGAGATGTTTAAAATATAGCCACAAATAGTTGCAATTTGAGAGAGAAATTGGAGGGGAAGTGTGGGAGTAACGGAAGACCGATGGTCTTTTAAATCTGATTTGCACTGCAATCATGATCAGAGTTCCATGATCGTGGATACGCGGGTGACTGCGATCATGGCTCAGAGCCCGTGATCGCATGAACAGAGTGCATTTTTGCACCTCTATTTTCCCCTGTTCAGTCCACCATGCAAACATCCCGCATTTTCTTTTTTAATTTATTATAAACACTCTAAGTGCCACAAATGCATGGATTAATCGATGACAAAATTAAAATCTACTCTATTATGCAGAAATAAAAAGATACGTGTCACTTTTGTGTCATGATAGGTTGCTACCCATCTTTTATGGCAAGACACCCCTCCCACTATCATTTATGTTTCTACTTAGAAGATTTAAATCTCCATCCCAACTTTTTCTTACTATGCATTGAGCGACATAGGGACAGAAGATTCAAATCTTTCAAGATGAAATATGATAGAACTGAGGACATTGAGACGCAACTTTTATCTCTCTAATTTGAAGACTTAAACCTTTTACCCAATTTCAAATCAAATTTTTTATTCAACTCCTTGGGTAATGCTGGGAACATCAATAGGCCACTAGTTGAACATCGGAAGTTGATCTCATTGGCCTTCGAGTGCGGGGATCTCATATGCCCTTTTTGATGTCAAACTCCAAAATGTAAGGATGGTGCTCCTTCTCCCCAAAATCCATCATTTTCTTAGGTGGGTAGACTCTCATCAAATATACTAAGCTTAACATTGAAAATGGCTTGAATGAGGTCTCACCCTTAATTCTGAAATTGCATCTTTATTGTCATCCTTACCTAAAATGGACTAGAGTCTTTATAAGCAATTTGTTGGGCTTCTTATTTTGACTCTAGCACCATTTCCTCAATTTTGGCATCTTCAACTATATTAGGTGTACTTGGTTGGGAAATCACCGATGACTATTTAATTTCAAGCTCAATTTAAAGAATGGGCATATTCATGGTACTTGCAAGATCGGCCTCCTTGCCCATTTCTTCAATCTTCTCCATGTCTTTTTTGAATGCCTCATTGGATTGATACAAGTCATGCATGTCCTCCTCCAACGTAGTTGCCCATTTCAAAATAGTTTGAAGCATTACTCAAACATCATTGTATCCGACATATTATTCTTCCTTTTTCACACCATGAGACCTATCAAACTCATAAGAAGAACTATCATACTTATTAGCATAACTAGGAGGTGGGGCATTCAGACAATCACTCTAATATCCATCTTGAACGCCAAATAAAGAACAATCATACTCCCAATAGGATCAAACTAGTGCCTCCATCTCTCTCCGGGAAGCATATCTACAATCTTGCCAAAAGTAGAATCGATCACAATATGGACATAGATCATCAAGATAGGATTTCCAACTACCAAAATCATATTTATAACAAGATGCCATAGTGACAAGTAAAAAAAAATAAAAATCTACCTAACACAAGAAGTAAAATAAAACCACACACAAATATTTACAAGTTTCAATCCAAGCAAGTAAGCTAAACTTTCAAGCTAACTCAATACATCAAATTATTCCCCGAAAATGGTGCCATTTTTTATAACGCTCAACTTGCACGTCAATTTAAGTGCAAGGTGGTCATCGTCAATATAATTAACCAACTTTGAGTTGGGGTCAAATCCACGAGGAACAATGTGAGTGGTGATTGAATAAGTCCAAAATAAAAGTTGCTTGCTAAATTCAAACCTAGGATACAAAGATTGGCGGGGAGGGGTGAACGTCTTTCAAGGGTATAATTATTTTTAGACTTCTAAAGGACTAATTCTGGGCTATGAATAATTAGAGTATAATTAATTAGGCATAGATCTGAGATTATAATTTCTTATGGGAAAATTATGCATGGGAGCATGATGATACAGTGCAAATTCTAGTCGTTAGTGATGTGGTAGACTAGGTTGAAAGTCCTTGAGGCTAGTTTGTCAACAAAGTCTTAAAAATGTCACTTATTTACCTTTTCGAGTACCTAACGAGTGTGTCAATTGAATCCACCCAACACCTCAATTGGGTATCCCTATTTCTAGGATGATACCCAAGGTATAGTCATCCTTATAATCACACTTATGTCTAAGATAGTGAAAATTAGCAAACTATGCCCATAAATTATCTACTATTACCTTGTTCCACATCCCTCTTTCAAGGATGATGTGGGTTCTAAAAGTTCACCCAAATCCTTTTTTAAGGATGGTTTGAGCTTTCAAGAGCTTGATATTTTCACCCATAAACCCATTTGGGTATTTAGGGCTTTCACCCACAAATCCCAACCAAGTTAATCAGGCAATAATAGAACCCATGACCAACAAACTATCATATACACAAATGAATTACAACCCACACACAATTGCACCCTATTCTAACATAATCGCAAGAGGAATAACTAGCTACACATAAGATTAATAAGAAAGATATACCCAAAAATCTCCATCAATTTGATTTATTGAAAGATAAAGAGAATGCAAATTGCAAGCTTTAGGATTCAATAAATCTTCAATGGAAATTGTCAATCCTCCACTTAAAAGATACTCTAATGTATTCTTCACCCAAGAATTAGTATAATAGTTGTCTCTTCAAAAGTTAGAAACTAGATGGTGGAAAAATTCCACACAAATTGGATCTCTTCTATGGGATAGGGTTTGAGCCTCTTAAGGGAATTTAGGAATCAGCTGTGTGCATTTATAAATCTACCCCTTGGCATAATCCTACTTTGCCGTGATTGCGGCTACCGTAACTAAAGTCAGAACTCATGATTGCAGTATGTTGACCTATCTTGACTGGCACAATCACGGTAATTGAGGTTTGCTTCTGCTCCAGGTTTTCCAGCTACACTTCTTTTCTCCTTTTAATTCCTTTAAGCTCAAATCCATATCTTTCCATCTTATAACCTATATGCCTGCAAAATATGTATATTAGTGCATTTAATCACACATATGTCTCATTTGTACATTTAAATAATGGTAATGTGCACGAATGTTGAGTACAAATAAGTGGTAACTTCACCACTCATAAATGCCCTTATCAGTAATACATAACTCCCACATATGAAAGTGGGTTCGTTCATCTGCACACACCTTATTTTTTCTAGCCCATTTATGGCTTAATTTGAATAAATAGATGACTAACCTATTGCAACAGATGACACATATGTTAAAATCATCAAACAATTAGACATATGTTACAACAAATGATAAATATGTTGCAATAGATGACTTATCTATTGGAATAATCAAACATATATATATACACCAGTTGCAATAGATTGATAATATATTGTAAATTATCAAACAGATTAGATATATTTTTCAAAAGATTACCCATTTGTTGGATTTATTTTAAAGAAATTTTCTTTCCGAAATAAAATAAAGACAAAATATTGTATTTAGATTTAATTTTTAATTTACATAATCAAAATTCACCAGTTTTATTTAATTAAGGGATGTAATTATACATAACTCCACTTTTAGATATGGTTGATTCGGATTTGGACAAGGTAATTCTGCGCCACTCCTTGTGGGAACTTCAAAGGCAGATTCATGAACTCTGGTGGGAGCTAGACGCCATGAGAGCAACGCTGAGAAGGGCCCTGCTGCTGTCGGATGATGATTGGCCGGCTGACAATAATAATAATAATAATAACAATAATAATAATGATACTAATAATAATAATAATAATAATAATAATAATAATAATAATAATAATAATAACAATAATAATTAGGCTATATTTTTTTTGGCATATGTATTTTCTTCTATTATATCAGATCTACCTAAGGGAGGAACCTAATGTATGTTTTATTTTTTATTGTATATTTATATATAATGGATTCAAAAAATCTACATTTGTTTGACTTTGACTTTTTAATTGTTATTTAATTTTCATTATGTCTGTTTTTTATTCTCAACATGTCGATGGTTGGAGGTAAAGATTGAGCGTTTGTGGCAACAGATGGTTAATCTATTGCGATAGATGAATCATATGTTGCAACAGATGGTTATTAATAAAAAATATGATTATTGCTATTGAAAGAGTGAAAATTCATGACTTTTTGATTATTTAATATGAAAAATGATTCGTAAATAAATAATAAGAAAATAAATGATAAACATAATTTGTAACCATAAAAAATGGTTATTTAATTTTAATAATTTTAATTTTAAAAATGGTTAATATTAAATAGGTGAAAAATCGTGACTTTTCATCATTTTTATTTTTAATTTTTTTTAATTTATATTATAAAAAAGTCACCAATTCGATCAATTAAGGTATACGATAATTATTAAAAAAGAGGTGAACAGTCGTGACTTTTTATCTAACATATTCAAAACAACTGATGATGAATCAGCTGTTATAAGAAATCAAAAAAGTTCCTTCAATAGATAGTCCATCTGTCGCAACAGATATTCCATATGTTGCAACATATGGTAAATTTGTTATGACAGATGGGTTATCTGTTGCAATAGATGGTAAAACTATTATTATTAAAGGAAACAGTTATTGAAAAGGTGAGAAGTATTCGATTATTTAATTGAGAAAAAAACGGTTATTTAATTTTAAGAACTAATTAATATTAAGAAGTTGAAAAGTCATGACTTGTAATAATAATAAAAAAGTCACCAGCTTAATTTAATTAAGTCATTTCTTTTCATAGAAAACAAAAAGTCAGCAGTTGAATGTAATTAATAAAATGGAGGTGAACAATCGTGCCTTTTTACCTACCACATTTAAATTTAATCCTTTACATATAGGTCCCTCCTTACTCTTCATTCTACTCCACTTTATTTATTTCTTGTATCTTGTCTTTTATATTAC
The DNA here is from genome assembly GCF_002878395.1 of Capsicum annuum. Lineage (NCBI taxonomy): Eukaryota > Viridiplantae > Streptophyta > Magnoliopsida > Solanales > Solanaceae > Capsicum > Capsicum annuum. The sequence continues at coordinate 74,438,893 of NC_061119.1, read as the reverse complement.
ATCTTCAACCACTCCTCTTCAGAGAGCATATTCCTTTCTCATTGAGGTAAGTTTTTTTTTGTGTAAATCTACTAGTTGGTAGTATACGTTGTATTACATTTGGACTTTTTTCTTTACTTTTGTGTTTATGTTTTTTGTCAAATCATGCATGTTTAGATATGGTTGATCCTGTTTGGTACATTGCTATTCTGCACGATACCATGCGAGAACTTCAGAGGCAGGTTAATGACTTGCAGTAGGAGTTGGGCGCCGTGAGAGCAAGGATGTCCCAAGAGATTTGTAGGCTGAAGAGGGCGCTGCTGCTACCGGTTTACGATTGGCCGGCTGATAATAATAATAAAAATAATAATGATAATAATAATTAGGTGATGTTTTTCTTTTAGCCTATGTATTTTTATTTTTACATATCAGATCTACCTATCTAATGTATTTTGTTATTGCTTAATGAAAAATTTATGTTTGGTCGACTTTGACTTTTTAATTCTTATTTAATTTTCATTCTGTCTATTTCTTCTTTTCAACAAACATGTTGACAATTGGACGTAAGGAACAATTTTGAATCTAGTAGCAATAGCAATAGTTTTGAGTTCTTTCAACAGATGAACCATTTGTTAAAATAGGTTGGTTATTTGTAGGGTTTGTGGAAGCAACTATACTATGTTGTTCGGAATAGATTACCCATCTTTTGCAACAAGTGACTAATCTAGTTCAATAGATGACTTCTCTATTGCAACAGATTACTCATCTGTTGTCACGAATAACCCATCTGTTGCAACAAATAACTTATCTGTTGCGACAAATGACCCATTTATTTGATTCATGTTATGGGCACTATAGGACCATAAACATGAATCCAACTTATGAGTCTTCCATTGCAACAGATGACTCATCTGTCTCAACAGATGAGTGATCTATTTAAACAGATGGCTCTTATGTTGGATTAATGTTCAGGTTCTATTCATTATTGAAAATATAGCAGTAGTAGTGTACCCAGATGACAAATTTAACAAAAAATCATAATTTACTTACCAAAGTCACCTATGAAGTAATGTAAAAGTGATGTACGAAATAAAATTTGACCTAAAAAATTGGTCAAGTAGTAGCAGTAAGGGTAAAAACAACAACAATGGTCAACAAGAAGAAGATGAAGATGATAATAAAGAAGAAGATGATGATAATAAAGTAAAATATGATGAATAAAGCAACAGCAATAATAAACTACAAAAATTGTAAAGAGAGAGAAAACAACAATGGATGAGAAGAGAGAGAAACACGTCTTCCCCCTCCCCCCCCCCCCCCCATTTCCTGTTATATTGACATTTGAATCAAAGTGTAAATTTAAAAACTTATGGGTTATTCTCAAAATTTTCCAACTTTTTTAATCCATAATAAAGTAATTGTCACCTACATTCAATTATTAAAATTTGAGTCACCCTACACCTTATTTCGAAACTCTTTTGTCACTTTTAGCTCAATTGCCCAACTTACTTTATCAATTTGTTTCACTTATACTGTCCTTATTGTGTATTTGAATATGGCTCTCCTATATCATTATCTATCATCAAAATATTAATTATAAGCATACATATTCTGGCACCACAAGGATAATAAATGCCAATAAAATATATCGAGTGTATAAGACAAATACAACAACAATATTATAGAGAATTTATACATAAACATCAACTTGTAAAAATTCGAAAACAATTTGTAGAAAGATTAGAGCTGTTAAATAAAGAAATAAGAAATCTAGAAACAGATATTTTAAATTTTAAGGAAACGGACGAAATAATTACCATAACATCTAACTATTATAAAAAAGCATTAATTAGCGAAAAATCTAGGTTACAAAATAGTCGGATATTTCAATAAAAACTGTATTTCAATGATAGATG
>NC_061119.1:74424644-74433998 GCF_002878395.1 Capsicum annuum | reverse complement strand
TTCCAACAGATGATTCATTTGTTGTAAATTGTAAATTAGGTCTTTTTCGTGTTTTAGTTTCTCCCAACAGATGACCTATATGTTACAATAGATAGGTCATCTATTGGGACAAATTAAAATAGTAGGAAGACCTATTTGATTTCTTCTAATTGATGAGTTATCTTTTTTCTTTTTTGTATCTCTGTGATTAGCATTGACAATTCTGGCTTTCCAGGTGGATTCCACAGTAGAAGCTATTGCTGAACAATATACCGCAGTTGATATTCCATCAACTGCTTCCAAAGAGGAAGAAAAAGTGAAGTCTGTCAGTCTGGAAGAACGGAAGAATTATTCGTTTGAAGGGTTCAACATCTCAGACGAGGTTTTCAAAGATCTAACAAAGTTGATCAATGACTATCCAAAATGGATTATCGATGGGTTGTTAAAGAAGCGTCATGTGAATGGGTACATAATTCATTTTTAAAAAATATTGATTTATACAATTCTCATTGTAAAAACATGACATTAACACATATAAATCATGTAGAAAAGACAAACACTATAAAGTGAACCAATTGGATATGTTCAACTTTATTGTTGCACATCCCAAAATGAAAAATTGATTTTATTTGATGTCACATCCCCAAACTTTCTGGAATAATGAGGTTTTAATATATATATATATATATATATATATATATATATATATATTTATATATATATCTATTAACACTATATTTAATTATATCTGTTTATTAATTTTACATTTACATAATTTGAAATGTGCAACACATCAATGTCATTTTTTACCACCTCTAAAAGAAGGTCAAGTTGCAAATACAACAACAATATAGATACATGAAAGACAACGGTTTGTTCAAAGTTTACATCAATAAGGCCTATGATCTTTGTCAACAACAGTTAGAAGTTCCCCAAAATGAGAAATGTTTAATCAACATCATCAAAGGTTTTAGCATTCTAGCTGGCTTACCTTGACACTTGGAAGAAGAAGTGTACATCCCAATCAATTGTAGTAATGAGTCTCATTGGGTGTTGGCTGTTGTTGTTCTAAAAGAGAGGTGCATCTAAGTTTATGACTTGATATCGTGAAAGAGATATTTTGGGTCGCCATCTGAGATACAAAAGCTGGTCAAAATATTACCTACTTACCTTGATATAAGTGACTTTTTGGACCAAAAGATTTGTACTGATTGGTCGACGAGTGAAGCATACCAAGATAAAATGGGTAATCCATTTGATGTAGAATATGTTGAAGGAATAGCTCAACAATCCAGTGGTAGCCTGTAAGTATCATGATTTAGTTTCATTTCATAAATTGTACAACTCTTACATTAATTTCAAGATATGGATTATTTCATTTTTACAAACGCCAGGATTGCGGTCTTTCTGTTGCCACTTAGATTGATTATTTGAGCGATAGATTACAAGTTCCAAATAAGGGTTGGTATGGGTGGTGTCAACAGTACTATCAGCCTTGGCATTGGTATTGGTATTAAGGCTGATACCATATGACTGTATTTGATTTATGATCGTTCCATTTTGTTATGGTATAGATATGGACTTGGTTTTGTTATGGTTATAGGTTGAGCATTAAATGGTTAGACTTGTTTGGGTTGGTAATGGTCTTGGACCTATCCTAAAGTCTTTGCGTTGATTGATCTCTCAATCTTGTTATATGTCTGGAATTTATCCGACTCAAGGTATATGTTGGTTAGTTGGATTGGGTAGCGGGGCGATCTTCGATCCTTGTTGGGCTTGAGTTTCCCATTGCAATAAGGCCCTGGTTCAGGTCGTGTCACCAACTCTCCTTATGGAATAGAGGATTGTACCTATCACACCGTAGGGATTTTTAGTCATCTATACCATTTAATGCTATTCTTATCTTTTTTTTTTTAAGTTCGTTCTGATGAGCATAAACTGTTGGTCCCTTTAAAATAAATAGCCATATTGAATTACCTCTTCTTTTATTACAAGTATATAGTGAATTCTAAATCCAAGCATCTACTTATAAAATAGAGCAATTTCAACCTTAATATTATATTCTATGTGTACTAGAGTTCCAACCAATGTTGTGAGTGTCCTAATATGGTTTGGGCACATCGTTCTTTCATACAAGCATGTTAATAGGCATTATTTGATGCATCCAACTATAGCCACTTGACCCTTGATTTTTATTGTAGTATGTCCTTAATTGAAGCTCAGTTCTCCAGTTTTGATCTTGCCTCTCTCTCCCTTTCAAATAATTAAGCATCGTCGGTTAGATCTTTCATTTGATGTTGAATCTCCTCCAACTTCTTTTTATAGTTTACATCATCTTCTTCCACTCTGGAGAAGTCTCTGACATTACTGCTATACTACCCTTGATTTCCCCCATATAGCATACATTTATTTTCTGTGACCTTGTGGCCTCTAACATCTTCGGATAAGTTTAAAAATTTAGGGTGGCCAGCCAAATAGTTAGAGAACCCGAAAAGTCTTGGACTTTTCTTAATGTTTTCTTTTAATTTCAATATACAAAAGAGAATGATTTAAGCATCGTGGATCCATAACTACAACTTTTAAACAAGTGAATTGGGTCATCCAATCTCTATTTTCTAATACCTAGTCTATTTTGATGACTATGTGGTTATTCCATGTATACCTCCTTCCAGATGTTTAAAGTTTAGTTAATCCTATTTCCAACATGATATCATTAAAATCTGCAACTGCATATTCTTGAACTGGATTTCCATACAGCATGTCCTCTGATCCTTTTATAGTATTAAAGTTTCCTAAAATTATCTGTGTACCTTGGTTGACTTTCATCAATAACACTCAAAGCATCCATGAAGACCTCCTATCAAGTCTTGTATACAAACTGTAGACCAGTGCGACGTAGAACACCCAAAGGATTCTTCTAATGTATTAATTTTGGATCCAATAGAATTCATAGATATAGAAAGTATCCCTATAATAATTAGAGATCTAGAATCAGTTTTCCATGTAGTGGTTATCACTTGAAAGTTAATAGTGCTTGTGTCCGACAAAACCTATATTCTTCCCTTAACTTTTGCATCATAGTTCAAGTAATCATCATAGCCTGGAGTTATTTTCCTCTTGATATTAGAGACATGTTCCTTTGCAACCTTATGTTCCATGATAGCTATCAATCCTACATTATTCTACCTAAAAATTTTATTACTTTGGTCTGCTTAGAGACTTTATTTAGACCTCGTATATTCCATGCTATGATTTTCATTAATCAAGACATAAGGTTCGAAGGGCTCACCATGTCCACACCTTTTCTTACATGCTCTTGTCTACACCTATTATGCGCCATTGTCAACTGTATAAAAGGAAACTCTATAGGGCTGTAAATATTCACTATTGCACGTTCCTCATTCTTGACTTTGAAAAAGACATAAAAGGAAACTCTATAGGGCTGTAAATATTCACTATTGCACGTTCCTCATTCTTGACTTTGAAAAACTTTACCTACTACCCTTCCAATTATTTTTGTCCATCTTTTTTCTTCAATCCCTCTTCCACCAAAGTAGTATCCTGATCTTGCTGGTATGGAATGTGTTTCCTTTGCCATATGGGGTTTATCTTGTTGTGTAGCTTCAACTCTCTTATCTTGCTTGGTAGTTGGTTTCTCTTTGTCACCTAATTTTTTTTTTGGGCAAGACAATAATGTCCCACTTGTAAGAATGATGCAGTATATAGGATTCCATTCATATTATATTTCATGCTCAAACATTTTCCCATTAGGATCCAACAACTTCACCAATTACGGGAGGGGTTTAGTTATGTCCATCTCCACCAACATGTAGCTTCAGATTGTTGTCACTCAATTTTTACTCTTTTTTTTCTAAAATTTATTTTCCTGTGCTTTTAAGTCCAAAATACTTGGTCAAAATATTTTTTTATATATAATTTGGCACTTATAACACTTTTAAAAATATTATTTCCTTTAGTTTGACTTTTCATATGTATAGAGTAACAACTAGTATCTTACCTTATAAATTTACTCAAAACATTATTATGAATAGTTTATTTCTTTCATCTTACAAAATTTTAAATTGGTGTATTAGCTTCTATTTCAAACTCTAAATATATTTTGATATATTATTACACCATCCTATTTTATAGGTATATGTTTAGAAAATTAATTAGGATTAAAGAAGCATTGTTAAATTAATTTAGTGGAAAGTGATTGAGGAGGATTGGATTTTTCCTACAAAACTAATTTGTTTGCTAACTTGGACCAATTCAACTTATTTTTCAACCAATAAATTAGCAGGGGATGGCTTTTAACAGTTTTGAATCTAAACCCAATTAGACACCACAATTAACCTAAATTTACACTAAACACCCCTAACACTTGATCGCCTTCTCCTTCATCATCAAAAACACCCAGAGAAACTCCAACAAACCTCTGTCATCGCCCCATCCACTCGGGAGAAATTCGCCTGATTTTGAGTTCAAATAGCTTATCTCGGCGTGATTTCAAGGTTGAAAAAGTCCCTTCATCTCCACCGTTAGCCTGGGAGAAATAAAAAACTGTAGACCTACAAATTAGGTTCGTACCACCAAATTTGTCTTTGCCATTCAAATTTTATGCATCTTTCCAATCAATCTAAAAAATAGGATAACCCTTATCTCCTTTGTCAACTTTCTCCATTTTTAATCTTTTCTCCTTGACCCATCTTTTTAATGTTTCAAATTTGGAATCTGTTGGAAGCTTCTTAAAGGAGCTGTTACAACAAACTCAACCTATAAAGTGAGGGTTACATTCGCCTGTTGAGGCAGAGGTTAAGTGGTAGAGAATTTGAGAGGTTTTTGAAGTGTTAATTTCCTATTGCTTAACCAAAAAAGTATCATAGTTCCTATTCCTTAATTAATCTCAAATCAGAAGAAAATCAAAAAAAGAAATTTATTCAAAGAGGAGTCGTGTGTGTGAAAACTCATTCCGAATAACTTCTCGTCTTAGTCCGCTGCTCTAAAAAGGTAATTCCCATTCACTTTATATCTAGACCTTAATATGCGTTCGATTTTGTGTTTGAGTTTAGTAAAATCTTGAAGAGAAAAAAGAAAATGGTATGCTGCTTTCTTTTTTGTTTTAAGTTTTGTGCATTAAAGGTGATTTTTTTTTTTTTTCGCTTTTCTCCCTTATTTCTTTAAATTCAGCACTTCATTTACTTGTTATTGACATAAGATAATGTGTAGTCAATATTCAACCATACTAGGATTATATTTCTCACGTTCACATTTTTTCAAACTATCAAAGTTATAATTAGTGTTGTTGCATTTTGATTTAAGTATGTTAGCGAATTGGCTGCTTTTGGTCATATTATTGCTATAGTGATGTTTAGAAATTTAAAGCATGAATTAGTTAATCCCTTATTTTCCTTAGATTCACCTCTCATCTAGCGGATTTGTCCTCTTCTATTCATAATTAGTAAAAAAATATTTCTCGCCTTTGTTTTATTTCTTTCCTCTTAAGCTTAAATTTCGTGTAGTTTGAATTTGGAACTGTCATCTGCTTGCTTTTCTTGTTTGATGTTTGTTCTCTGGATAGAGTCATGTAAACCTAATCATCATAAGTCTTAATATATCTTTCTTTTTGTATCACTTTAGCTTTAGAAGATCATGCATTTATCAAATTTCAATGCATCATTTTCTCTGTTTTTCGTTAGTTGTACAGAAACTTGGCAATGATCTTGTATATTTATAAATTTTGTGTTTAAGAAAAATGTAAGAGTTTGTTGAGTTCCTTGCTGATCGAAGGTGCATATCTTGATCGGCTCTAGATTTTTTATTAAAATAAAAAGAACATGTGTTCTTATTTGGAGTTGTATGTTAGTAACTATTAAGCTAGAGTCATGACCGTTTGATCCATTTAGTATTGACATGAATATGCTAAGACTTCTTCTACCCATTCAATGATTGTTGTGATTTTGTCTTAATTTGTTGGTTTGAAAGGAACCTAGGCCGATGATCGGGACTTTTTTGAGCTCAAGGAGAAACTTTCAATGAACTAGTTCGGCTTCTCCTAGGTGATCCAAGAGCCAAGAGCCAAAATCCTTCTACCACCGTTTTACATACACAAGTTTCGTCTTTGACATATTGAAATTGCTTTGAAATTTTCCCCAGATTCAGAATTATTGGGCATATATATATAGAGAGAGAGAGAGATTGATGATTGACAAAGCATTGGAACATGTACATGAAATAGGTTGATCAATACTTTTCTGCATCCAGCGTCTAACTTGTATAAGGACTTTTTGAAATAAAGAAAGTCTCAAGAAGAAAAGACCATGAAGTCTGCACTAGGGCTGGCAACGAACTGGAACCGGAATGCCGGACCGGTTTAACCGATGTTGAAACCGGTATCGGAACTTCCTTATCGTTTTTGCTGCTAGAATCGGTCTTACCAAAATTTTTTCATTGTTCGGACCGGTCCGCTTGCTACCGGTGTAGACCGGAGCGACACCGGAATTACCGGAAGAGATGACATAGTGTACAGTAATACAGTTTTTGTTTTACAATTTTAATTTAAATTATCTATATCTTAACTTAAATGGCATTAATATATAAGTTTTATATATATAATAACTTATATAATTTATTAATATATCTTAAAAAGTTTAAATTTTAATATAAAAAATATAAGTTTAAGTTAATATAATATTTTTAATAAGTTTAAGAAGTTAAAAAAATTGCTAACAAACAAAATTATTACAACAAACAAAAGACAAATTTTAAAACAAAATTAGGCGAATAGCCGTTATATTTATTCAAATTTCTTACATTGTACATTTATTACAAAGATATTAAATGAAAATCTAATCTACGCAGCTACCTTCTAGGAAAGGTTCGGTTTGAATTAGATCTCTATTGTAGAATCTTATTAATATCTAAATTGTCTATAATTTTTTTGGTGTAATTTTTCTATTTCTTCGGTGGATAAATCTTTCGTAATCGGTCTATTTCCTTGTTCCTCCATTGCTTCCATTCCATCATCACTATTTTTCTCAAAAATTTCATCTATTTCGTCTTCAATATGGGGCGGTAATTTGGAGAGTCCAAAATTTCTTCGTTCGGCATTTATCCAATCTCTAAATAATATCGAAATCTCCAAACTATCCCTTGCTAACGAATACCGATTATCTCCTATTATAAATCTTCTTGCGTTGAAAGCTTGCTCCGAAGCAACTAAAGAAGCTTGAGTTGATAGCAAATCTCAAACCATCCTCGAAAGTTTTGAAAATTGTCTGATACAGGTCGCCCACCATGATAAAAGTTGTTGTTTTCCAGTTTCATCTCTAATATTTTTCCAATCCTGCGAAAGATACGAATCAAAATCATTACTCTTACAACATTGAAGACCAAGTTCTTCGCCCATCTCGTCATCTAAATCATCATATCTACGTCTAGAAGTAGGAGGTTCGATCGGCCCAATCTTTTGTTCCATAACTTGATACAAGTTATATAAACTCCTAACTGTAGATACTATGCTAGCACAACAAGTTTCAACTGATGGTTTTTCATGACGTCCAATTTCTAAATTGTTGTATAATTTTCTAACCAACATCACTGTACCATGTTCTTTATAAAATGGGTTCAGTACATTAGTTGTTAAAAGAATTTGTGGAATAGAAAAATAATATTTTTAAAATTTTTCAATCATAGCTTCAATTGCCTTTTTGTTAGGACATATTTTTTTATATTCAGCAAGTACTTTAGAAATAGCAGTAATAGTTACTAAAATAGAAGAAATAGTTGGAGTATATTGAGCAGATACTGTGTTTGTAGCTTGATAAAAAGTTTTCAAAAATTTACAAAGTTCTTCTACTTCAGTCCAACCATCTTCGTCTAGCATTAAATTAACATCCTCATTATAAGAATTATAAACTAATTGTATAGGTTTACGATATATAACAGCAACTTCAAACATTTGAAACAAAGAATTCCATCTAGTATGAATTTCTTTTGGAACTTTTCTATATGGAAGGTCAAATTGTTTACAGTTACGTTTAAAATTATCCATTGCACCCTTTATTTTATTTTTAAACATACAACTACAAGCAATTCACATTTTAAGACAACCATTTCCAAACAAATGAATACTATCAAATTTAAAATATGTGCAGAATATCTAACATGAAAATGATCTTCATTCATTAAACATAATCTAGTTTTAAACATAATCAAGTTTTTAACTCGTCAATAACTTTCAAATTATTAGAAGCATTATCTAATGTGCATGCCATAGGTTTATCAATAAATCTAAAATATTTCATGCTCTCCGCTATTGTACTAGCTATATACATACCGACTCGTCAACATATTTATAAGCAATAATTTTTTTTTGTATGTTCCAGTCGTGATCAATCCAATGAGCCATGAGAGAAATAATCAGTAGCGACAACACTAGTACCCATATCAGAAGTAACAGATATTCTACCATCAAATTTATCAAATAAGCAACGAAGAAAATGACAATGTTCAGCTTGAAATTTAAAAATATCATTTTTAATTGTATTTCGTGAAAAACCTTTAAAAAAGGGTTATATACTCGTTGAATATAATGAATAAAATTGGGACGCGAAGAAAAACTATAAGACAAACCTATAACAACAACCATTTTCGTTAGTTCTTCTCTAACTACATCTTCACTATATGTCGATGATGAACTTGCTTCAGCCGGGTTAAACATGTCTAAACGCGTTTGAACCATATTACCTCCTACAGATTCATGTACAAATGTTGTACCATCTTTTTTTGCCTTAGCCTCATATTTTAGACGAATAAATTCTTTATTACATCTCATCAAATGCGTAGTTAGCAAATCTGTCCCGCCATTTTTTCCCGGTCAAATGTTTAAAAATATTCTTGCATTTATTGCAAGTAGCAATACCTTTTACCCTATCATGCTCCATAAATTTCCAAACTAAAGATTTTTTAGTACGTTTGGTACCTTTGGCCCTAGTAAATTTCGGTAAAGGGGGAAGTTCTTCACCGTATTTCGGTAATTCCGTAACTGGACTAATAGGGGTATGGGTATCACCTAACTCTTGTTCTTCTATATCATCTTCCTCTGGTGAGTCTTCCTCAAAATTATTATAACGCCTACTTAGGGTCTCATTATCTAATTCCATACCAATACCAACATCGAAACCATTAGATTGTGATAAACAATTTTCATTAAATGTAGGAGGTAATGAACTAGTACTAGCCTTACTTTTTTTATTTCTATGAAAAATCTTACCAAAGCTTGTTTTTTTACCATTACTATTTTTTCCGAAATCCATAATTTAAATTAAAATATTAACACAAGCAATACAAATATTATAAATTACAAAATTAATG
>NC_061119.1:74413651-74421644 GCF_002878395.1 Capsicum annuum | reverse complement strand
ATGTGAAACTTAACTAGAAAATAGATGCATGTTAATAATTTTCATATTAGAACAAGAAAATAAAACATACCTCAACGGACGAATAAGAAATTTATTTTTAAAAGAGAAGTAATTTAAGATATAATGACGGTTTTATGCAAGACAAGATGCAGCAGATAGAGCTAAGGAGACCTATTTATAAAAGATTAGATGAGTGAGTAGTGCAATGTGTTACGCAAAAAATCACGACCATTCACCTTTTTTTTTTATAATTATATCTCTTAATTAAATCAAACTTGGTGACTTTTCGATTATTTAAATCAAAAAATAGATTTAAATAGGAAAAAGGTGAAAAGTCATAACTTTTCATCTTTTTGGTATTTTGGTTACTTAAATTGAATAGCTACAAAATTGTGTTTATCATATTTTTTTCATATTATTTATTTACGATCCATTTTCTTAATTAAATGATCGAAAAATCATGACCCTTGAGTTCTTCCAAAGATGATCTATTTGTTGCAACATATGGTCCATCTGTTACAACAGATGACCCTTCTGTTGCAACATATGACTCATCTGTTAGAGTAATTGATTCATTTTTACAACATATGGTTCATCTGTTGCAACAGATTGTTAATTTATTGCAACAGATTGTTTATTTATTGAAAAAACAAATCAATAGCAAGATTTATTCAATAGAAATAATAAAAAATCATCATTTATCAATACACCATTTTTATCATGAGATTAATTGAAATTGTAATTGAACTTACTAATTCATCTTTAATTTTAGTTAAATCAATATAGTTATTTCTAATGATGGATTAGTTTGAGTCATTTTAAATAAAATTGGTCAATTGATCACTCTACTCAGGACGAGTATACTTAGCTGATCATGTAATTATCATGAGATTAATTGAAACTGTAATTGAACTTATTAATTCATATTTTATTTTAGTTAAATCAATTAGTTGTTACTAATAATGGCTTATAGATGAATAACATGTTGTAATAGATGAGTAATCTGTTGAAAAAGACCAAACAGTTAAAGATATTTGTTGAAAATGACCAAACAGATATAGACATCTGTTGCAACAAATGACTGACCTGTTGCATTAGCTAACTCATCTATTGAAAATTATCAAACAAATATAGACATCTGTTGAAACAGATGTCTCAATTGTTGCAACATATGACTCATCTATTGGAAATTATTAAATAGACAAGATATATGTTGAAAAGCAATTCTTGTCTAAGGTCTTGTATTAAAGACTTGTGTTCAATTTTAATTAAATTAATTTAGTTATTATTAATAATTGCTTAATTTGAATAAACAAATAACTAACCTGCTATAAACATCTGTTGCAATAGATGACTAACTTGTTGCAACAAATAGATAATCAGTTGAAAAATAATTAAAATACTAAGGAACTCAAATATTTTTAGGAGAACACAAATGTTTGTCCCATTGTTGTAGAGATGTCTTTAATTTTAGCTAAATCAATTTAGTTATTACTAATAATTACTTAATTTGAATCAACAGATGACTAACATGTTGCATCAGATGATTCATCTGTTGAAAATTATCAAACAGATAGAAAATCTGTTGTAACAGATGGGTCAACTATAAGCAATTAAAATACTAGGGAACTTAAATGTTTTTAGGAGAACTCAAACGTTTGTCCCCTTGATCCTTTTGCATTTGATGTATGATATATTATTTTTGTTTTCTTTATCTGATTCATGAAATTTTTCATGTGTTTTACTTATTCGTTGTGCCCCTATTGAAATTTTTAAATTTTTTTAGGTCAAATTTTGTTCTTATATCACTTGGACATTACTTCATAGCTTATTTTGTAAGTAAAATTATGATTTTTATTGAATTTCTTATTTGGTGTATCTGCTACTGCTACAATGGATAGAACCTGCAATATGAATCCAACATATGAGTCATCTATTGCAATAAGTGAGTAATCTGTTGCAACAAATGACCCATATGTAGGATTCATATTATAACACTATAAAACGAATCCAACAGATGAGTAATCTCTTGCAACAGATTAGTCATATATGTTGTAACAGATTGGTCATATATGTTGCAATAGATTAGTCATATATGTTGCAACAGATTACTAATCTGCGCAACATATTAGTCATATATGTTGCAACAGATTACTAATCTGTGCAACAGATTAGTCATATATGTTGTCACGTTACATATTTTATCCATTGTTAAAAAACAACAGTAGCAGATACATCCAGATGAGAAATTCAACTAAAAAAAACAAACATTAAAAAAAATAACAAAAAACATAAAAAAAATAACAAACACCAACAAATCAAATTCCTCATTTTCTTCATAACTTAAAATTCCTAATTTTTACCTGTGAAAATCGAAAAGAAACGATGAAGAACTCGAAGTTGTTATCGTCGAAGAATGTTGTCACGTTGACTGATGGTTGAAAGTAAAAAAGGAACGGATAAAAACTCAAAACTATTTGTTGTCAGAGGTTGAAGTTGCACTAGATTGAAAGGAGAAATTTGAAAAGTTGTTGGTTGGGAGAAGTTAGAGAGAGAAACTATCGAGAGAAAGAGAGAAGAGAGATTGATTTGTAGAGAGAGAAAAGTTTTGTGGGTGTGGGTTAATTTGTATTTTTGAAAAGATTAAAAAGTTTGAAAAATATTAATCAAGTCCACAATTAACCTAATCAAGTTTTTTAATTATGTTTGACCCTTTAAGTTGGTCAATGTCACCAATCTTTCTTTCAAGACTTAAAAGACACTTTTCCTTCAATTTTCTCAACTAACTAGCACATGAACAAAAAGAAACTTGTTCTAAAGAAGATTAACATTTTTACTTCATGTTTTAAACAAGATAAATTAGTAGTTGAGGAAATCCGACTAAGTAAAGAAAAATGGAGATAAAATTGAAATGGTAACACCTTGAAAAAATTATTTAGGTTATTTAAAACTAGTTAAAGTTAGACTCATAGATATCACAAATAAATTACAAGGAATAAATAATGAAGAAGAGTTTGGATTGAGCTTTTTTGGTTCATTTCTGTTGCTGGTTTAGATTGGGACATTTGAAAAATAATGACCTTTGGTCCATTTTTGTCTTTGTATATTAGATGTACATTAACATCTCCCCCCCCTCCTCTCCCCCCCGTTTCTATATGCCATCGTTATATATGAGTGTATATCAATCACATATACAAGTATTTTGGTCTTCCACCTATATGATAGTTTTCCTTTCTCAAGTTCTACTATACATCCCATGTATACCTATGTATATATGTTAATTCTTTGAATTTTGATGAGGTTTGACTTGAAAGACATGTTCTTTACTCACTGAGATGCAAGGTTAAAAAAGTTGAGGGACTCAATGGGAGAGTTTCATGCATAAGAAAGAAAAGTAAGAATTAGCAGTATAGAAGAGGAATTTGTTAAGACCCAAGTAGCATTTTAAGTTCTCTAATCACACAAGGCATGGCACAATCACATAACTTCATTAATTGTTTCAAGGGAAGAATTTACTTGCAAAGGTCAAGTAAAATAGAAAAAGCCTTTAAAAGAAAATACAAAACCTCATATTCAACTTATATGGCTAATTAAAATAAACATAACTCAAAAGACCAAATAGTTAAAACACTTAATCTAAACAAGGAATGAACATATGATTAGATCAAACAAGACACACAACACTTTGTCTCATGAAGACTAGCAAGCTTAGGTGACAATGAACACAAGTGGAATAAATTTAAGAACGAAGTTCAACTTTGCAAGGAAACTTAATAGTATACAGATTTTATTCAGAATCTAGGCAAAGTTTCAAAGCAATTTCAATATATCAAAGACAAAGTTGTGTAAGTAAAAAGGGGGTGGGCGAATTTCAATTCTTGGAGCACCTAGGAGTATTCAAACTAGTTCGTTGAAAGTTCCTCCTTGAGCTCAACAAAGTCCTGATCACCAACCCATATTTATTTGAAACCAACAAATTAAGATAAAATCTATCACGATCCAAATAGTCATGATTAGCACCCACCTAACCTATGGCGGGAGAACCATGCTTAACTCAATCCCTCAACTAACACTGCCATATTTTACATTCACATTAACCTACTCATTATTAAATAAGTCTGAAATTTCTTTATTAAATTATTAAGTAATCAACATCAAATTAATGAAATTATACAACCACTAATAGAGTGCGGACACCTCTAATTATTACAATTCCTGGAATCTGAAGTCACTGTATAAGAACATCTAAAGGAAAATCAAATCTATAAGCTAAATGATTATCCAAAAAAAAAGGAATGAATAAAAATGTCTTAGTTCCAAAATAAGGAACGTGAACAACGATAAGAAAATCCAATGGCTGCTCAGTCATGGTCTCTTGAAACTGAGTCTGGTACTATTAGCTTAAGGCTAGGTCTTATCTCAAATGCTAAAACATACTCTTCACTCAATAAAAATAAGAGCAGAAGTGGCATTAATACAACAATACATACTGGTAGGCATCATACGCCAACTCAACCCACACCACATGAATAAGTAAATCACAGTGATGCAAGGGATCATCACAGAACTCATAATCAAAGACAAATAAGCAATTATAACATTTCACTTTAAGGAAAAATATAAAATCTTATCCATTTAACTTTACGCTTAGTCAAATTTAGCAATAAGTTTTAACCGACAATACAGTTACAAGTGGTCATTCAATGCACATGAATCAATAAATCAATGCAAGATACGCACATCATCTTTTTCTTTTCCTATTCTCACCAATATCATCATCATCTCATTAATATCACAATCAATACCAATCTCATGAACATCATAGGTTGCAAATTAGCGTCATTACCATCACCATCAACTCAATAATATCAATATGAATGAACATTCAATGTATTCAATAATCATAAGCAGCGCTCAAATTTGCAACATTCAATACACATATAAGCACAAAGTCAAGCAAGTATAATTACTACAATAAATCATATCTTACCTTGAATCCTTGCTCAAGGTCACTTTCAAGCCACACATTTGCCTTTTCCTTCCAGTTGAACTCATCCTTGATCTATAGCAACAAGATCACACACTTATTTCGTTAATTCATCCCTTTCATAAAGGATTAAAAATCATTAATTTTAACTATAAACTTGCCCTATTTCATCCTCTTAGGATTTTTTACCTGTTAAACCTCATGACCCCTACTTGAATTAGCATGAACAACCATAATTCTACATCCATTAGTGTTTTCTAACACTGTAGGATTATTATCTACTAATTTTATACTCATTCCCATAACTTGACACCAATTTCATAAATTAGGGCTAAACTCTAAATTCCACCATGAATCTATTTCTAATGATTTTCAAGATTATGAGATGTAATTCAAGCTAAGAATGTAACAACTTACCTCTAAAGATGAAAAATTCCTAATTTGTATAAATAATTGCCTTTCCAAAGCTCCTTTTGGTTTTCAGAATATGGGGAATGAAAATTTTAGTCAATTTTATTTATATTAAAATCATATTGAAAATTAATTGGCCAATTGCATTGTAATTATGGTCAACTTGGTTTCAATTATGACCAAATTCAATAAATCGACTAAAATTTAAATAAGATTTGATACGAATTATTAGCCAATTTAATACTAAGCTTCTTGATTAGATAAAACCAAATAAATATTTCTCCAAATAAATTATTTTTATGAACAAATTATATTTGAATCCAGATTTTACCCGATATATCCTTAAATCAGCCGTAGGTCAAATCACAAGTGGATACTAACGAATGAATCATTTGAATTAATTTTCAAGATTAAACTCAGTAATAGTCCAGTTTTGATAAAAATGTTCATTTAAGTAACAAAATTAATACAATCTCATATATATAAATATGAAAATGGGTAATCATCACTTAAATGATAAAATTAACCCAAAATAAATATTTTAGAGAACATTTATTCGAATGAAATAAACATTCTAATTTTATTTAAAATCGAAGAAACTCGGGATTAAATTTAGTCATGGGAGAGCAAAAATTAGTTGTCAACAACGGTTTCTTTTCCCTTTTTAATAATTGATAACTTTAAGATTTCAGACTTTAGATCCGGGTTAGATGAACCAAGTTGACTAACCTATTCCTTTAAGGTGCAGTTTGTATCATTGACATTCTTTTAAGTCTCAAGATTAGTGTAATCAAACTCTAGACTTGCAAAAGCACTTAATACCTTATCTCTATCCGATGTTAGTTCATGAGAATCATCAAGCAGTGCATTCATTAGGGAAATTAGCCATTTCTTAGAATAAAGATGCATTTTATCTTTAAAATTAAGTAGACTTACCTCAGATTTTAATTCTTCTTCTTCTAAATTAAAAAACCCATTGCCATGAATGTTGTTTTATCAACTTCATCATTAGATTATTCTACGTTTGATCCTTATGATGCCATTATAACAAAGGATTCCTTTTCTTTGGAGTTAAATTTTTCTTTTAGTTTCAACACTTTTTTAGCTCATTCATTTTTCTCTCAATTTCCCATAGTGGAAAATCCTTGATCATATGATCTGTATTTTCGCACTTGAAGCAACCAGATTGAGACTTATTGTTGGAATAATTCCTACTACGTGTTCTTCTCTTCTTCTATTACTTTTCTTAAAATACCTTTTGAACTTCTTAGTAAACTTTTTATCATCCAGATATGGTACTTCATTTTCAGACTCTTTTAATGGTAGTGAATTATCCTTAGTTCCTTTATTTTTTTGAAAGGTATCTATGTTCTTCTCATACATGTTCACAAAAGTATCCCAAATTTATTTTGAAGTGGTGCAACCTGAGATCCTGTTGTATTCATCTAGTCCAAGTCTGCAAATAAGAATACACTTAGGTTTTGCATTCTTTCTTGAAGTCATCTGCATTATACTCATCATTTTGTTTTATTACATTCTTATTTTCAGCATCCTTCTTCATAGGGTACTGAGATCCATCAATGACCCTGTTCCGAAGTTCATAGTCCACAGTTTGCAAAAAAACATTCATTCTTTCTTTCCAGTTTGAGTAGTAGTTTTAATTGAACAGTAGAGGTTGGTTGATGTCTTACCCCTAACCGTGTCTGAGTGGAGGTGAAAAATTCATTTTGATCTTATCTTAAGGTGTTAGCCTTCACAAGATAATCTACCTAGATACCAATTTATATTTTTGCACATCTAAATAACTTATGTGAGTTATGCTTGATTTTCACCTATGGATGGACCGGGTTGCATAATGTGTTCTAACGAAAGTAATAAAAAGGGTAAATAATGAACACGATATTTTTACATACAAAATACCCGACTCACAAAAGGTTTAAGAAATCACGACCTATACCTACACAGGATTTAATCCCAACTTCATTTAACACAATGAGCCTCTCAATAAAATATTACAAAATTTGTTACCTAAGAAATTATAAACTCTAATTCATAATGTTCAACAGTTTCACAGACTGTTGGAACCACTTCAAGCTCCCCCACTTTAAAATCATAATACAAAACTCTAGCAACCCTACTCTAATTCCTAAAATACACAACCCTCCCAAAGTTTATGTTCCTAAGTCTTCAATTTATCCCAACTTAAATAGAAAAATTCTAAACTATTTTATAACATACCGGCACTAAAAAAGCATAAAAATTACAATTCAATAACTTCTTAATGCATAATAACTAGAATAGAAGGTTTTTAGACACATGGATGAAATAGGTTTTTCAATTTGGTTCACTGTTTTAGGCTGTACTTTGATAAGTAGGCAGAACTCTCTCAAAAAATTATTTTTGATTATTTTCTCGTGCTCTACCTTTTTTTCTCTCAGTAGAAGTTCATGAATTTCATTTTGAAAGACCTTGAGTATTTATAACTCCAACCAAGTAGACTTATAAATCCACACAGACTCTCATACTTTTTGGACTCTCTGTGTAACACCCCGTATTCAAGTACGTGTATTGGCGTATTCAAGTCAATTGATCTTC
>NC_061119.1:74390978-74410651 GCF_002878395.1 Capsicum annuum | reverse complement strand
ATAATAATAATAATAATAATAATAATAATAATAAGTTTTTTCCTTTAAAATTGAGTTTAAAATGAAATTTTGACTAAATTTTTTCTTTCAAGTATCTTCTTAGCTAAAAATGAACTATTTGGATTTGAATAAAATAATGTTATTTTCAAAATATCTTGAATCAAGTTCAATATTTTCATAAAAATTGACTTTTTTTACAAAGTTAGGCATCTTTTGAATTAGTGAAATTGTCTTAGGTCAACGATTTTCAAAACGGACGTTTCTAAGTGTCTTAAAACCCTTCTTATAGCGTTAATTAGGACCTTATCCATCTTCTCTAATTTTAAAGATTTATTTCTCTTTTTGAACCTTTGAAATTCTTTTAAATTTTCTTAAATTTTCAATAAAAAACTAAGTGGCAACTCAGTAATTTTTCTTGAACTATTTTTAAATTCTCTTTAAGTTTTAAAATAATTTGAGAAGTTAAAAATTATTTTCTTTAAATAATTTCATTCTCCCTTTAATAAATTCAAAAAGGGTTAAAACAACAACATCCTCTCAATATTAATGGTACAGACACCGACATAGATAGGTCTCCCCAAGGCCCTTCCTATCTTACTAAATGAGTTCAAACTCCAATAGCTCAAAGGCAAGCCCGGTAATTTTATCTATACAGGTATCATCCTAAGAACTTCTTTATTGAGGTCAAAATCAACTTCCAAAACCTTCATAATGATTGGCCAATTTTGGATCATATGAGGGCATGCGTATAAGACCTTATCAGTATTTTCAATGGTTAAAAATTTCACAAAGAAGTATACATCGTTATGATACTTAGCTTTAGGGTTAGTTACTTGATTCCAATTTCTCGTCAAGTATCTTTCAACAACTGCAATTGTTGATGAATTTTCCACCATGTACAATATTAGCGTGTGCTTTCAGTTTTATGTTCCTTTGTTGATATCATCCTTTTGTAATTGGACCGTCAGTTCACCGTCAACTATCATTGGACCAATGAGGTCCAATTCCATACCTTTTGCTGCGAATTTGTTTTTTGTGAAACGATTTGCCCATTTCTTGGTTTCGGATCTATTCTCTCTGTTCATATCCCTTTTGCAGGTAATGTCCATCATCCTCTTTCAATTCCTTGCCCATACTAGCTCCTCGATCATTATATTGAACTCCTTCATTGATTATCGGTGTAATCCCTTGTATGTTTTGTTTCTCCTTTTCTATCAAAGAATTGGGTGCAAATGGAGTAAAGTGACCTACCCCCAATTTAGAGCTCAACCTAGTGGTAGATCTAGCCTCAGGTGGTAGGGTAACTCCCACAACGAGCATAACACCACTTTTCCCTTGTATAATTCTGAGTATCATCGATCCTTGTCTTTCAATAGAACCGGAGTTGTGATTCTCCCTTACCATTCGTCTATGATCTATTGTATAACATCACTCGTTTTCTCTATCAGTGGTATCTTCCTCGAGCGCCTCTACCTATTCCAACAGCCAGCGCACGACAGTTCACCTATGCACCGACTTGTAAGAAATAGTCTATTATATGCGAATGAAATATTTTTTTTAATCGGCAACTCTTTTGTATTATTCATTGATTCAAAGCTTAAATCAAAGGTTTACTAAATAATTGACTTAACTTCGTTAAAATGCTAAAATAAATTTATATTCAACTAATTTACTTAATAAATGAATTTTTAGACTAAATATTGCTAACATTTTTTCATAAGTTTAGGGCTCGTTTATTCAAGGAGGGAGTTATCTCGAAATTGTTATTCAATTTTTAATGTGGGATGAAATAATCATCAAACTAATTATGAAATAAACTAATTCTAAAATCAAAATTAATTATTTTTTATCTCTCTAAACGATCGAGCCCTCGTGGTTCTCAAAATAAAGAGTTCCACCAAAAAAGTGAATCGGCCAAAAAAAAAAAAGTTGTATTTTTCAATTAAACAAAACCAGAAAGTGTCTTATTTGTGGATTTTACCGGGGATCAACAGGCCCAATACCTACAAGAAAGTAGAAATTCCCAACAGAATTTCTTTCCCCTGGGTTACTCACTCAAAGAGTGAAGCCAGAAAAAGGCAAAAGTTCCGTCGAAAATCTGTTGAATTATGGGTGTGGACTATTACAAGGTTCTTCAGGTAGACCGCAACGCCAAAGATGACGACCTCAAAAAAGCCTATCGCAAACTCGCCATGAAATGGCATCCCGATAAGAACCCTAACAACAAAAAAGAAGCTGAATCCAAATTCAAACAAATCTCCGAAGCCTACGACGTATTTTTTGTATTTTTCTGTGAATTTGTACAAAAAGAAATATATAGTTCTCTCTGAATTCTGAAGAATTTTGTGTGTTTATTGCAGGTTTTGAGTGATCCACAGAAGAGAGTAGTATATGATCAATACGGAGAAGAGGGGTTAAAAGGGCAAGTGCCACCGCCAGGTGCCGGTGGATTTCCAGGTTCATCAGATGGTGGTGGTGGTGGTGGTCATGGTTCGTTTCGATTCAATCCGCGTAGTGCTGATGATATATTCTCTGAATTTTTCGGGTTTTCAGCTCCGTTTGGTGGGATGGGAGATATGGGTGGAAGGACTGGTGCCTCAGGTTTTTCTAGGGGGAGTATGTTTGGGGAAGATATTTTCACTTCTTTTAGGAATGCTGCTGGTGAAGGTGCATCAGGTAATGCGTCACGAAAGGCCGCTCCGCTAGAGCGGGCACTGCCTTGTAGCTTGGAGGACCTGTATAAGGGAACCACCAAGAAGATGAAGATATCCAGAGAAGTTACTGATGCTGCTGGGTGAGTTTTCAGAGTATTCACTTAGTGATAAAAATCTTACCTTTTTCCATTTTTCTTGAATGAAATGTTTTAAGTTGGTGTTCGGATGAGTAGTCTGTGTAGGGATAAGAGTGAGGTGTAGAGAACCTCTATGAAGGAAAAATATTGTGTATTGGAACAACATTAACCTGGATAGAGTAGATATAAAGGATTTAGGCATATCTTTTGCAGATGCTCACCTTAATGGTGGTAATTGAATCATTCATTTGATTTCTTTCTAAGTTATCATAGAGTCAAACAAGCACCATCAGTAGCAAGTAGGGCTGGACGTATTTTGGTCTAAACTGAAAAAACCGAAAAAACCAAACCAAAATTTTAATTTTGGTTTTGTTTTTTCGGTTTTTCGGATCGGTTTCGGTTTGTTATTTTAAAATTCGGTTTTTTGGTTCGGTTTTTGGTTTTTCAAAAAAAAAAAAAAAAATCGGTTAAACCAAAAAACCGAAATTTTATACGTAAGTAAATAATATATATATAAAATCTATATTATATATATACAGCAACAACAAATTCACAATTAACACTTAACGTTAACAACAATCAGTACATACGCCGCAGCCCGCAGACAACCCTAAATTTATTTATATTGGGAATGAAAATTGGATTTGAAAAAATTATTTTTTAAATAAAATCATCAATTTTAAATGTCCAAACATGACAAAAAAGAGGTCACTACTTTATTTTTTAAAACCACAATAACCAAACCGAATTTATTTTGGTTTGGTTACGATTGTCATTTTTGTCAATCCGAAAATCGAAAAATCGAACCGATATTAAACTATCAGACCGAACAAACCGAATGCCCACCCCTAGTAGCAAGCCATCGAAAGCATGTTACTTTAGTTGGAGCGTTAGTTTTCCAATTAACCTATCATACTACAATAGGAATCGTTCTACTCATGCTAGTAGAAGATATAGCCATTCCTTTCTCTGAAACTCAAATGTAGATTTTGCATGCACACCCAAAATGGTGAGTACTAGGAGAGATATGATTAGAAACAAAGATATAGGAGACAAGGTGGGACTTGCTTTCGTGGCAGACAAGAGAGGGAAGCGAGTCTGAGATGATTCGAGCATGTGAAGAGGAGGTGTATGGATGCAACTGTAAGGTAGTGCGAGAGGTTCTCCATAACAGTACTTAGGAAGGGAGGTAGGTCTAAGAAGAACGAGAAGAGGTGATTAGATAGGACATGACACTACTTCTAACTTATTGAGGCCATGACCTTAGGTAGCAGGGGCGAATTTACACTTAGAAAATGAGGCACGGGAACCCGTGGTCTCTTTGTAAAACTAGGTATTTTATGTGTATATATATTCTAAAATTAGTATAATATTACCTGTTGGCACCCATGCTATAAGAAGACTAAATGGTGCACTTGGTTAAAGGTTAAGTTATCTGCTTTGAGGACTAGAACCAACTCCTACTAAATACATCTTTTCCTTCATTTTTTTAATGGTGCACCCATGTTCTAGAAATTCTAGAATCGCCTATGTTAGATAGGAAGGTATAGAGGTCAAGAATTAGGGTAAAAAAAATAGTGTTTAGCCTAGTTAGAGCTAGCATCCTCCTCGTTTCTCCTTATTAGTAATGGAGTATTATTTAGGAACTACATAGTTTCTTTGTTCTTCAGTATATTACTATCTGTTGCTCCATTTGCTTTGTATCCTGCTTCTTGATGTCTTATTTTCTTATTATTGAGCTTCAAATTCTTCCTTTGTTTGAGCCGAGAGTCTACCCGAAACAACCTTTCTACCCACAAAGATAGGGATAAGGTCTGCATACATTCTACCCTCCCAGACCCCACTTATGAGATAAATGTTAAATATCAATGAGCTGGCTATAGTTTAGCATTTCTCATTTTTGTTTTTACAATGAGATGATCTGTGTGGATGCTATTTGATGCATTGGCTGAACTCAAATATGAAAAGCCTTGTGTTAAAGACGGCGTTACCTGGTACATGTTTCTGGTGAGAGGTGGCAAATATCCCTTGTAATTCGTCTATGTGTGTGCAACCTGACCTAGATACCGCAGTTATAAAAAGGTGTTTCATGAAATTTGTCTCAAGCACTTTAGGGGTTCAAATTGTGAAAGAGAAAGAAATATGAATATTTATCAAAGAGAGGGAGGGAGCAAGAGGGGTGGGGGGAGAGGGAAAGAGGGGGATTATGAATTTGCATCTTCATGTTGTTACCTTTGGAGTTGTTAGGAGAGGGTACTACTTTAGCATGAGCAAATCGAGAAAGCTAAAGCTCGTAGAAATAAGTCATGTAGTTGGTTTGGTTTTCTTTTTTTGTCTTTGTAGCATTACTTTGTTAAGGCTGAATTATCATTTATACTATTCAAATGTGCAAATTGATCATCAGGTGGGAAATTGTTTTTTTCTTTTGTGTGAAGTGTGTTAGGTAGTCTAGTGGGAAACTTCCTTTCTGCTTGAATGGGGAAGAAGTATTTTAGACTAGTTATAGCTGAATTTCTGTTTCTGATAGACGCTAGATCAATTCACATGTCTTTAGCGTTGTCAAAGGCATGCTTATGCCTTGAAGCGAGGCTCAAAACATATTGAACGCTTCACCTTGCTTAATATGCACTTCAGTGCCGTCATTAAGGCTCCAAGACAAATTGTTCCTTGCAAATGATCGATTCTTGAAGAGGCGACACTAAATTGTTAGTATTTCACTTTATTATAAAAAAGCTCTATTTATTTGTCCATATATTTGTTTTGATGCTTTATTTATTAGTCTTGGACAAAGCATACATATATATATATTTGTACTTTTCTCCTATTTGCGCCTTTTTGTATTAAACGCACACTTTATTGGTACTTAAAGGCCCAGACCTTAGAGCTATTTTGTGCTTTTCACTTTTGATAAAACTGCATGTCTCTAGAAGTTAAGTTGCTCGGTCTCTTCATTTTCGATGTCACACCCGTGTCAACACGACATGAGTGTGGGTGTGAGATCCATACCGTATTTGGTCATCCGAATTTGGGTACTTTGACCGAAATCAATGGTGAAAGTTTGGGACAGATACAGTATTTTTGTGATCTCTTGATCTATATTTTTTTCCTCATAATACCTTGTAAGTTTTCCATCTAATGTCTCACAATTTGGACATATATCTCTATTTTAAAATATTTGAATTATTTTTAACCTAATCCTTACACTCATAATGTATCTCGATCATACCCCTCAATCTTAATTTAGATCATGAAGGGTCTACCTTTAGATTTACACCCGTATTTGACACCACACCCGAGTCTGAGTAACTTAGTCTAGAAGTGGAAAGCTTTTCTATCATTCAAAGAATGATGACCTTAGATTTGTAATCTAATCCATATTATAGCCTCAACCAAGGTCATGATGTATTTCTTTTAATAAGTTTAAAAGAAGCTGTATTAAAAGAGTCTGTTGCTTCTGCTTCTACAAATTCACCGTAGGCTCATTTTCCTCTTCCATTTTGTGCATTATTGATGTTCAGGAAGCAAGGGCAAGTTCTCATATTGACGTATGCACCAATCCGTTCCTTTAGGCCTGACACTAAGCTAGAAAACTAGCATAAAAGAAAAAAGAGAAACTGTGATCTAAGAATTGGAATGACTTCGTACATCAAAAAATACACTATCATTTCAGCGTTTACATTTCTTAATAAAATGGTCTAGAGTTTTACCTCACTGTGTGCTCCAGTAGTAGAATGAATTAATCTGCTAGCTGTGAGTAGAACATCATTTTAGGAAAGGATATCTGAAAGTTCTAGTCGTAATCCACTTTCTCAATCAAGCATTGTCTCCTTGAACAAGATATATATTGGGTAAGAAAAATTCTAGCCCATGATGTAAGACAGTAATGCACATTTCCAGAAGATTTCTTTACTTGAGGATCTATTGAAGATACAACCATACAATTAGATCTCTTCTATCGTAAAGTGAACCTCCACGTTTAACTTGGTACAAACATGAAATGGCCCCTGCAAAATTGTGTCGCTAAAGTTAGAGATCACGATCCCACCTTTTAATAAAGAAGTGTTGAACTGAGTGGTCCTACCTTTGACAAGAAACTTCTGGTGTTTCCTCGACATCTTCAAACTTCTGGTTAAGATCACATGATTCCAGGATCAGACTTGAGTATCAAGAATTTAATCAATTGCAAAACTCACTGTTGATACGTACATCACCCATTGATGAGCTCCTGTCAATAGGGGAAAGGAGGATGAATAAATCTGCAAGTTGTGAGTAGGACATTGTTTTAGGGAAGGATACTTATTATTTAAGCATTTATGGGTGCCACTTAATTTAGTTATTACCTGCAAGCTGTGAGTAGAAGTTACTGTATGAACGCTTGAGCATAGTTATTAGATCTGAGATTGTATTCTACCCTAGAAAAGTTATGCAGCATGTTCTCAATAGTTAACAAGTTGGTTGTTCATATTGAGTATTTTTATACAACTCTTGTTTTGTTCCCATTTGCTCTTTGCCCCTCCCCCTCTCATGTTTGGTAAGATCAGAGTCCCAAAAAGTGCAAGGGATTTACCTCTTCACCCTTTTTCATTTGACAAGTGCGTCTTCCCTTTTCCTTTGGATAAGCACTAAAGTCCAAGCTTGTTCTGAATGTTTAGAAATATAAATCACATTTTTGAAAGATGATGCTAAATCAAGACTGAAAAAGAGTGCTCCTCTTGTGATGTCTCTTCGAGACAAAATTACACTCATATTTCTGGTGCTAATCCCTAACCAGCCCGGCACCCCCAAAAAAACGGTGGTGCTGTTTCTCATTTTCTTTCAAGAGTCCTGTTGTCATCCTCTGTTTCTCTTTTGGATGCATTTGTGGATGTTTTTCCATATGCGCGGGGAAAGCACGTCATGTTCAAGGGTTAGTAGAAGGACAAAACGACAAGCCTAGGTAGAAGAACAAAATAAATAATGGGGAAAGAAGTCTGATGCTAGTTCCTACAAATTCTTATCTGACTATTATTTTTGACTACTTTTTGTATTCTTTTATTTGGATGGTTGAAAGTTTAATTGACTGCTTGGTATGGCTTTTACTATCAGGCAAATTCCGTAGTCCTTCTAATTATGTAACCGTTTGTCTTTTTTCCCTAGAAGGAATTAATTGGTGTAGGGAACAAGAAGTTCTTAAATGGATTTTAATTTTAGAAGAAATTATAAACTCATCACTTTTCTTTTGGAAAATATGATGTGTGTATATACACACCACATTCATATTGTCGTTTTCTTTTGATGATATACGGAGTGTACATATATATTTCTCTTCAAGTGAATCTTAATGTTAAGTTGCTAATTTGCTGGGATTTGAAGTTGAACATTTTGGATTTGCAAATGACTAATCTGGTGAAATGATATCTGTCACTCATTCAAACTCCGCTGCAAACAAAAACCTGATTGATACTTAGGTGGGGGAGGATGTAAGGGCAGTCGCATTATCACCGAGTTTCGAACTGTGGCACAGATCCTCAGGCATTTCTCCTATATATGTTTGTATAAGTGTCAGTTCATGTCAATGACAATCAGTAGGAAGTTCTTGTTTCTCACAGTGCGAAGTGCTTTCTGCTACTTCTAAAAGAAGCAACTGATCCTTGGATTCCTGCTGGTGGAGCGCTTGGTGTTTTGGCATTTGTATTTTTCATTTTCTTTAATTATATTGAGTTGATTCTTAGTAAATTTTTTTTTAATCCCATCTCATAGTAGTGTTGTTTGCTCAGGAGACCCAGTACGACTGAGGAAATTCTGACTATTGATATCAAGCCTGGATGGAAGAAGGGGACTAAAATAACATTTCCAGAGAAAGGAAACGAGCAACGAGGCATAATTCCATCGGACCTCGTCTTCATAATTGATGAGAAGCCGCATGGTGTCTTTAAGAGAGACGGCAATGACCTCATCATCACCCAGAAAATCTCCTTGGTAGAGGCTCTTACTGGATACACTGCACAGATAACAACGCTTGATGGACGGGTTCTAACTATACCAATTAATTCAGTCATTAGTCCAAATTATGAAGAAGTTATCAAAGGAGAAGGTATGCCCATTCCCAAGGAACCTAGCAGAAAAGGAAACTTGAGAGTAAAGTTTAACATCAAGTTCCCCAGCAAACTTACTTCTGAGCAGAAAGCTGGCATTAAGAGATACTTGACATGATGAATGAACATTAGCTCCTAGAGTTTTCCATCAAAATTCTACATAAGCCTCTCCTCGCCTTTGTCTTTATCATGCAAAGGAATGTACACCGTTTATTTTGTCTGTCTTCTGAAACATTTAAGTTTGTTATTTCAATATCTTTGCATTCTAGATCTCACCCATTTTAGAGCATTCATTGGATCTCTTTCTTTTTTCTTTTTGTGGCGATAGAGTACTATTGGATCTGATGCTATTCGTCTTGTTTATGTCAATAAAAGGTATTGGAGTTCTGGTAATATTAAACCAGGTATACGAAGTAGAAAGATAAATTCGACTAGAAAGTTTCTTATGCTTGTTATTTTCAAGTTGTGCCTCGGAGGTGGCATGAGCTACACTCGTAAAGGCCAAGGGCGTCATATGTAAGGTAACTTGAGGCATTTCATATGTTGTTACTCGAGAAAATTGAAGGAAAGGTGTCATTTAAGCCTTGAATGAAGGATTGGTGACATTGACTAACTTAAAAGGTCAAACATAATTAGAAACTTAATTAAGTTAATTGTGGACTTAATTAATATTTTCAATTTTTTTTTAATCTTTTTAAAAAGACAAATCAATCCATACCCCTCTCCTCTCCAAATCATCCGTCTCTCTCCTCTCTCCTTTCTCTCTATTTCGATTGTTTCTCTCAAGCTTATCCCAACCAACAGTTCTGCAAATTTTTCTCTTCAATCTCCAGCGACTTCAACCTCCCGGCAATAAATAGTTGGGCTTCGAGTTTCTTTTTGACTTTCAACCTTCAATCGACATGACAACATTGCTCTTTGGCGACAACAACTTCAAGTTCTTCATCGTCCCTTTTCTTCTTTCACAGGTAAAAAATTAGGGCTTTTTAGTTATTAAGAAAAAGAGGAACTTGAGTCAACTTCCCTTCTAATATTGGTTAACAATTTCAATATTTGTTGCTTAAATTTGAAATGGGGATTGAAGAAAAACCTAATTTTTGGTATTTCTTATTCTTCTCTGCTCTTTTCGGAGTGAAAAATGATTTTTTGTTCTTGCTGTAGTTCTTGTTGTCAAACTATTAATTTGATTTGTTGGTGTCTATTGAGTTTTTTGAAGTTTGATTTTTGTTTTTTTGTGTTCATACAAACAAACAACAATTTTGGTGTTTTTGGTCACTGTTGATATTCTTGGCGTCTGTGTTGTGTTGGTGTTGCTTGATTGATTTGTTGTTGTTCTTGGTAAAAATAGTGTATTTGATATTAAATGGTGGTATTGTTGCCGTTCTATTAAACAAAATCCTGCTACTATTTTTTTTGAAACAGATGAACCATCCGATGCAATAGATGAAAAATCTGTTGTTTGAAATCCTATCAACTATTCCAATAGGACGACATGTCCAAGACTTTGATATCTCCCAAAAGATAATTCATTTGTTGCGATAAATGAGGCTTCTGTTGAAAAAAATCTAAATAATATTGACAGTTGATCTGCTGCACAGACCAGTCATCTGTTTCAACAATATAGAAATTATTTTTATTATTTATAACAGATTACTCTTCTATTGCAATAGGTTAATTTCTCTCAACAGATAATTCATCTGTTGCGATAGATGACGCTTTTGTTGGAAGAAATCTAAACAATATTGATAGTTGATCTGTTGCACAGACCAGGAATCGATTTCAACAGATGAGTGATTTATTGAAAGAAATCACAATAGTATAGAAATTGTTTTTATTGTTTACAACAGATTAATCTTCCGTTGCAACAGGTTAGTTATATGTTGCAACTGATAACACACTTATTGCAATGTATGTGTGTTCTGTTGGAACTATTATTTTATTATATTGTACATGTTAGATTTACTGTTATCCCTTTTTAACGATGCTTCAATCAATTATAATCTTTTTTATTTTTCTGTTATTTTAGATAATATGGCTCCCAAAAGAAAAGTAACCGATCAAGTCCGCGTAAAGGAACAAGTGAAGCAGCTAGACTACATCCACCACTTTATGAGATTGCTTTACAAGCATTATCTCAATCAGAAGCAGAAGATAACAAACATGGGGATGAGGAATGTTTCAAAAGAGATGATCCAAATGTTAATAGCCCTTCTACTGAAGAGTTGGTCAAAACCTTCAGCATTGATAGTTATCTTGTGAGAATGTAGTGCGATGATGCTACAAATTTAACTAGTGATTTCGTGGTTAAGTCAGCCATGGAAAATTGGATGCTTATTTCAGGGACAACTGCTTTGGGCAATATCTTGATTTGTCGAAGGACAACAATACTCATTTCCAAATAAAAATAGTATATGATCTTCTTAAGCATAGGTTTATGTATGAAAATAAAGATAAGATGGATGAGGTGTGGATAAATTATTGTGGCATGTCTGCTTGTTTTGGTTGGAAGGAGTTTGCCATAGTTACTAGACTAAATTGTTATCCTCCTTCTCATCCCATACCTATACTGACCTAAGAAAAACACCCCGCACACTCAAAAAAGGCAAAGACAAGTCAAGTGATGGTGATGAGTTGTGTCCCTTGTTGGTCCAAACTTCAAAAATAAAAATTTGATAGAAGCGTTGAAAGGTAAAATACTTTCAAAGAAGTATAAGCAATCATTGTGCTTGGTTTGATTTGTACATAATATTTTTTGGGCAAGCGATGTTAACAGCAACATATCACTAGGTTTAATAAATCTCTCCGAGGATCTTGAGGCATTTAACAACTATCTTGGGGTTATGAAAGCTTCAAAATGACTGTCAAATATTTGTTGAATTCGTTAACGCCAAAGACAGTCAACTTAGATGGCTTTCCATGGGCTTTTATGGTAAATATTTCTTTTATTATGATTCATTTACTTTTTATTGAATAAGGGTTTTGATTTATTAGTGTTATTTTATAGGTTTGGGCATTTGAAGTCATTTCTTATTTGAGACAACAAGTGAATTACAAGAAAGATGTTTCATTTCTAAGAATCCTGAGATGGTTGTCGGTCAAAACTGATAAAAATGCAAAATTTATTGATCTCTTCAACCCCCAAAGAAAGCAGTAAGTCTAATTCTAATTAAATTTTTATTTTAATTAATAATTTTTAAAATAATTTAATCACCATTCTAATATATGTACTGATTTATTTTAGATTGTGAATTTGTGGCTTGTTCCGATCAATCGAAAGTTTAAAATGTCACTTTTTCTTACTTTACGGTCTGTGCAAACTCTATCAGACCCTAAGGCCAATGATGGAATTAAAAAGGAATTGCTTGGAGCAACAACCATCACAAGAAAAAACAACAATTTTGGAGTGTGGGCTTGTTAGTGGTGGTGGTGTTAGTGGTGATGAAGTTGTTGGAGGTGGTAGTGGTGCTATTGTTAGGGCTAATGATGCTCCTCTTGTAGTTTTTGAAACAACAAACCATTATGATTATGATCATATTAGTTTTACAGATTTCGCCCCTCCTAGCGAATGTTCTGCATGCAAATATCAAGACTGCAAAGCGAAACTTGATGGAGTGATTAACGCTATTAATGCATTAACTACTTCTGTAAAGGAATTGACATCTAAGAGGGGTGGTATTCCATCAAAGAGAATTTTATATCCATATACTCCATCAGAGATTAAGGCGGCTAAGAAGAGAAGGAAAGAAATTTTTAAGGCATCATTAAGCATCGAAAAAAGCAAAATTGTAACTCCTCTATCTTTTTCTTGGACGTTTGATCAATGTACAAGGCCAACTAGAGAGCAGTACGAGCTGAAAAAGGTGAATATATATCATCTATTTCAACAAACTAACAGACTATATATCTGTTTCAACAGATGACACATCTGCTGAAAATTATCAAACAGATATATGCATCTGTTGCAATAGTTGACTAACATGTTGCATCAGATGATTATCTGTTGACATATATGTATCGCCTGTTTTAGAAAATCAAACAGGTCTTTCTCTTGTTTTAATTTGTACCAACGGATAAGCTATTTGCTGCAACGGATGGAGAATCTATCGGGACAAATTAAATCAAGACTTTTTACTGTTTTAATTTGTTCAAACAGATTAGTCATATGTTACAACGGATGGATCATCTGTTGGAAATTATCATACGGGTTTGTCTCCCGTTTTAATTTGTCCCAATTAATGATCTATCTATTGCAACGGATAGGTAATCTGTTGGAATAATTTAAAATAGGAGGAAAACCTGTTTGATTTGCTAAAACAGATGAGTTATCCTTTTTCATTTTTTTGTATCTTTGTGATTAGCATTGATAATTCTGACTTTCCAGGTGGATGTCACAGTAGAATCTACTGCTGAACAGCATAATATCACAGTTGATAATCCATCAATTGCTTCCAAAGATGAAGATCCACGTGACCAAAGTCGAATTTCATAGCACCGGATAAAGAACTTGTCCATATTGAGTAGATCTTTACAACGTGAGTCTGTCAAAGTAATAACCTCTCCTTAGGAATTGTTGGCACCAAAACTCAAATTGTTGATTTATTTGTCGAGATCTGTACCCATAATATTTTTTTTACATTTCATTTATTTATTGATTTATTTCATGTAATTTATGATGGCTTCGATTTATTTTATTTTGTCTATGTTATCCTTAAATTTGAACTTATTAATTAAAATAGAATACTAGATTGAAATATTACAACAGATAATGTATCTGTTGCAATAAATGACATATCTGTTGGAAATTATCAAATAGATTTAGACATATGTTGCAACATGTAGGTCATCTGTTTGAAATTATCTACTGTTGCAACAGATAGACTTAGATATAAACATCTGCATAATGCAACAAATGACCGATCTATTGCAATAGATAAACTATCTGTCAGAAAAGATAGACTATCTGTTACAACTGTTAGACAATCTGTTGCATTATAAAATAATTCAATTTTCATCAAATATAAAAAATTGTCATGAAGTAAAAATTGTAATGGTGTTCGTGTTTCTACATCTTCATTTTTATACACAGGCTCCAAGTATTTAGTTAGTAACCCATAAGCCCAGACCTCTTGCATATTTTCCACAGCATTGTCGCACAAAAAGGTCGTTGGCTCGATCATTATTGTGCCGGTCATCAAACACTCGATACGTGCAAGCACGTAGACCCACATGCGGCACAGGTTTTATTTTTTTTGGAAGGATCATGTCCTTGTTTCAATCTTCAAGTTCCCATCTTTCATTCAATATTTTGACTGGCAAATGATCCATCAGTTTACTCTACCTTAACAAGTTGGGGAACAACTCCAACAGTAGCTGCATGTAGGTTAAAAAATGGCCTCGTCGAAGACAGGTAAATTGGAGTCATAAACCTTCATCTTTTTCGCTTGGAGTAGTATCTCAAGAGCTAAAAAATGTTTGACCTCCACGTTCATGACTTCAAGAATCCTCTTTGCTTTGGTTCAGTCCTTGCCTTATGGATATGGCCACTTCTCTTTAACATATTTAATCATATTTTTATACCATTCGAATGCAGACACTAACAAATCAAATACTGGGCCACTGGGAGTTGACGCTTGCACAATGAGCTTATCGTACCTATTCTTGAAATTATTGTAGAATTTGAGGTCCATTATCCTATCGGCAACATCATAAACGTCCGGGTATGCTAATTGTTTGCTCCTCATGAGGAAGAGAATTTCATCAAAATATTATGTTATAAGAAGACAATTTTTAAATAGGTTACTAATTTTAAAAAATAAAAACAAAGTGGAAAGATGCGATGGATGGACCGTCTGTTGCACAGGGTTTTCTGAATCTGTTAATAAATTACCCATCTACTGCAACTTATGCAACAGATGGGTAATCTGTTGCATCAGAACCACCGCCATTTGCACTAAAATACCTAACTGTTGCAATAGATGACACATCTGTTTCGTAGCTTCTTCTACATTGAGCAAATTAGAAGGCTAGGTTAGGAAAAAATAAACTTACTTTGTGCACGTACCACAAGCCCATATTTTTCATCTTCTTGAAGTCTTAGGGGTAAAGGTATTCATGGTGTAGGATTTTGCACATTGCCTAGATTTTATGATCCTTCTCAAAACATGCTTCTATTTGGCGTCAAGTTCCATCTATATGTCCACCTTCTTTAACGGTCCCTGAACCTCAACAACTTTTAGAGGAGGAGGAGTTGCAATTTTTTTGTTTCATAATTTTTTTTGTTTCATAATTGACGATTATGTCTAATTACTCTTTTCTTCTTCCTAACCTCCACTATAGGAGTGTTGGGCTCACTCACCTTCTTGGATGATACAACACCCCTCTTAGATTTCAATTCCTCGACAACTTCAGCGGTAGCATCTATTTTCCCAAAGAGTTTATCCTATATATCCTTGCACTTCTTCCATTTACAATAAGAACATGAGAGTGAAGAGGGGTAAGAAGGACAACCACAAGAGAGAGAGGGACCGTTAGGGTGAAAAGGACCAGTGTAAGGGGTGATTTCAAACAATTTATCTTTTCTTGAGCATCAACATGCTTATCATCACGACTAGCGTCAGCATCAACATGGATGCCACTAACATCAACAACTCCACTAACAACACCTTAGAAGCAGCACTTGGATCTGTTGCAGCAGGTTGGTCATGAAGAGCCTCAACATTAGGCCCTTGCCTGACTACTCTTCTTATGGCTGTTGCTCCAACCAATTTCTTCTTTATTAACTCCACTGCTGGTTCTGCTATTGTATCAATAAGACCTAGAGTAATAAAAGATGTCATCCCCAACTCTTGTTGAGTGGGTACAATCCATGAATGTACAACCATATAGAAAGGGTATATACGTTTAAATCAAATAATAATTTACAGTCAGTTGGGCAATATGTCAACGCAAACAACTTATGCAATAGATGATCTTTATGGTGCAATAGATGAATCATATATGGCAATAGAATAACCATCTGTTGCATTAGATTACCCATTTGTTCCATAAGTTGTAGTGGATGGGTAATCAACAAATTGTTAATCTGTTAAAGTCAGGTTTAGAGCACTAAAGCAAAAAATGGGTAATTTGTTGTGGAAAATGACTCATCCTTCACAACTGATTACCAATCTATTGCTCCAGATGGGGAATCTGTTAAGATAAATTACAACAGATTACCAATCTGTTGCAACATATGAATCATCTATTTCAATATCTTTCTTTGAGTTAAATATTTTACTTGAAAGAAGACTTACTACATCATTCAAAGGGTTAAAGAGATCAACCTCCTTAATTCTCGTGTTGCTCTTTGCAGTTAACCACCTAAGGATCTTTGAATGAGAAACCTCACCCGGGTAATCCTTGTCCTCCTTTCGAAGGAGAGGAGTGGCTTCAAATGCCCAAGACTAAAAAATATAAACAAGAAACAAATAAAAAAAGTCATAATAATTATTCAATACAAGATAATGCAATAGTATACAAATAGTGATTATATTTTCCATAAAAGCCCAAGAAAATCCGTATAAGGTGATCGTCCTTGGGGATAGCTTTGTCAGTAAATATTTGACAGTCAACTTGTAGCTGTCATATCCTCAAGGATAATTGTTGAATTTCTCATGATCCTCGTCAAGCTCCAATAAATCATCTTCTATGACTGTGTAGATGTCTATTGACAATATAACGGAATGGGCAAACCAAACTAAGTATAATTGCTCCTTATACTTTTTGGTATGAATTTATCCTTGAGATCTTGTAACAACTTCATGGCTCTGTATCCATGTACAACAATGTCCAATAGCCCATCAATTTTTTCCTTTCGTTTGTTCATTTTGGTAGGTGGTCTCTTGGAAAATGCCTTGCCTTTATTTGATGGTGGTGGTTTTATTGTCCTTCTTGCTTTGAACTTTTTACAGGGTGTTTTTTTGATGAGAGGTTATTTTGGATGAGCACATCTCAAGCCTGTCACTATGCCAAACCCTTTCATGACAAAACAAACCAGCATGCCACAGTAGTTGATCTAGATTTCATCCATCTTTTATCCCTCCTCATTCGAATTTTTATCATCCCCCACGTATTTGATCCTACGCTTGAGAAGACCATATACCATGCTCATTTCCAAATGGGCATTGTTGTCCTCAGGCAGCTCAAGAAAGTGTCCAAAGTAGCTCTTCTTACAAAATTCGTCAATTTTTTCATCCTTCATTGTTTTCCTAAAATCATCAAAAGGTTTCCACAACTAAGATTTAAGTACTAAATCACCAGTTAAATCTGCAGAGTCATTTATCGACATCTCAACTTGAAACCTATCAATACTAATAGTTTTGACAGGATCATACTGTGATTTCATTCTTAATTCACGTCCCATTGATGATGCATATCATCATTTTGATCATCATCCTCTTTCTCACTTTCTACATCCCCTTCTTCTTCTTCTTCTTCACTTTTATTTTCCTTACAACCCTCTATATACCCTTATCTATCTTCCTCAACACCATTTTCATAACTTTTCTCAGCTTCACTTTTCCCTGATTGAGATTGTTTAGGAAGTTTCTCCGAATCCATCTGTACTCTAGCCTTTTTTGTTAGGTGGTCAGAAGTTGATCCACTTTCAATTTCTTTTCTTTTGGGAGACATCTTTTAACTACAAACAACAGAAAAACTAAAAATATATTATATTTGATGTCTACATGATTTTTAAAGAAGGTAAGACAAATTTCAATAAATTTTAATACGCCATATTACAAAAAAAAAATTCCAACAGATAACCAATCAGCTGGAACGGATGAATCATCTGTTATGACAAATGCATAAGATGTTGCAACAAATGAAATTTCAGATGGATGAGATCAAAACAGTCTTGCTACTGGTTTGTCTTATACCAACAGCTGAAACATTTGTTACAATAGATGGGGAATCTATTTTAAGACCTATGTTAATATCTCCCAACAGATGTTCTACCTATTGTAACAGATGGACCAACACCACCACCACCAATGCCACCAATACCAACATAACCATCAAGGCTACCCACACCACTACTAAGATCACCAAGACCACCAATACTACTACCAACACCACCAATATCAACATCACCACCAATACTAATATCACCGCCATCACCACCACCAATACCTCCACCAATACCACTACCAACACCACTAATACCAAAATCACCACCACCACCACCACCACCAATACCACAACCACCACTACCAATACCAACATCACCACTAATACCACCAATACTAATCCCTACACCACCACCATCACCAATACCACCACAAACACCATCCAACAATACTACGACAGTTAACGGAACACTGCAACAAAAACTAGGGTTTTCTCAAGTTCTTCCTACGATTTTATCATCAAAAATCAAAATTGTTAACCCATTCTCAAAGATAATACAATTAAAAGTCTTATTTTTCATCATTAACTAAAAAGCCTTAATTTTTAGAAAAAAGAACAAATGTAGAACTCTTCTCAAACTCTGTTACCTATGAAAACAGAGAAAATGATAGGTACAAGCAAGAATGAAGTAAAAAATAACAACTATGTGGTCAAAAATAGAAAGAAAATTGATCTGTTATGAATGGTAGAGCAATATGTTGAGTAGTAGTTATTTGTATTATTCAGAGAGAAAGAAAAGAGCGAGAATTGGAGATTTGAAATGATGTAGCATTTTTATAGCAAATGGATTATTTGAACGGGTTGATTTGTATTTTGGAAAAGAATAACAAGTTTTAAAAATGTTAATTTGGTCCGAAATGATTTTAATTAATTTTTTAAAAGAGATAAATCTTAACTGTTTCATTATAATTAATTGTATTAAGTTCAATTGGATCACTGATGAACTTAATATTAGCTAAGTAATAAGAAAAATCAATTTAGGTATCTCAAAAAATTAGTTAATATGAATCGTTTCAACTCAGATTGATCGATTGACGGCTCAGGTCAGGAGAAATATGATACCAACATCACGCAACTGTAGTGACTCAATTGAAGCTGTAGTTAAAACTATGAAACCATCCATAATTATAGCTAAATAAATTTAGGCATATCAAACAATGAGTTAATATGAATTATTTCAACTCAGATTGATGGGTTGACGGTTCAGGTCAAGAGGAACCCAATACTAACATCATGCAACTACAACGACTCAATTAAAACTGTAGTTGACCTTGTGAACCCATACATAATTATAGCTAAATAAATTTAGGTATCTCAAATAATGAGTTAATAGAAATTATTTCAACTCAGATTGATTGATTAGCGACTCAGGTCAAGAGAAGGACAATAAAAATATCATGCAACTGCAGCGACTCAATTGAAATTGTAGTTAAACCTGTGAACCAATCCATAATTCTATCTAAATAAATTTAGGTATCTCAACTAATGAGTTAATATGAATTATTTCAACTCAGATTGATCGATTGATGGCTCGGGTCAAGAGGAACGCAATACCAACATCATGTAACTGCAACGACTAAATTAAAACTATAGTTAAACCTGTAAACCCATCCATAATTCTAGATAAACCAATTTAGGCATCTTAAACAATGAGTTAATATGAATCATTTCAACTCAGATTGATCGGTTAATGACTCAGGTCAAGAAGAATGCATACTAATATCATGCAACTACAGCGACTCAATTGAAACTGCAGTTGAACCTGTGAACCCATATATAATTCTAGATAAATAAATTTAGGTATCTCAAATAATAAGTTAATAAAAATTGTTTGAACTCAGATTGATCGATTGACGACTCAG